>NW_007728787.1:40523-141068 GCF_000696425.1 Galeopterus variegatus | reverse complement strand
TGTATATATTGCATTTCCTTAAAAGAGCTGGACGCAACACCCTGGACAAATTCCCCCCCCCCCCCGCCCTGCCCCACATTACTGCCAGCTTCAATCATTACAATGCTAATAACACAGGGCTAGAGTCAGGATGTGGTCAATAGGACCCATGCATAGGCATTGCTCTTGGAACATGAAGTGTCACATTATAGCCACCAAAGCTACTCTTGGCTCCTTAATCTGACTTGGCCTCTGAATCTAAGACTTTAAAACACAACTTTTCTTCTACACATCTGTGTAGCCTTCTGCTGTCAGTGTTGATTCCAACTACATGACCAGAACTCTCAAACCACAGATTACAAAGCTCTTGGTCCCCATACCACTCCTGTGAGGTGGACTATTGCCCTCTATTCCTACAGATCCCTAAACTAAGACAACGAGGGGTAAAGTGACTTATTCAAAGCCATGCAGCTGATTGGAGATAGGGCTGACACAAGAACTCAGGACTTCTGAATTCTAATCCAGTTCTGTCTACACTGCCCAGCATACTACACCCTAACCCAAGAACTGTCTTTCTGAAAAGGATTGTCAAGTTCTCCCCACTGACAAGGCCTTTTGATCTTAATCTTCAAAGCTTGTGAAGCAAACACTGGTTTTATCCCTGAACACTTCATTTCCAGTCTCTCTCCTCCATTTCTGGGTGTTGACCTGGTGCCATTCCAGCATTGCAAGTGAGATTCTTCCTGATGGCTTCTTCTGATCTCTGCCTTTCTATATGTTCTTTGAGAAGACTTTAGAAATGTGCAGCCCTGGGCAGTGTGGGTTGTCTTAGCTGGCTTCTCTTTGGGGAGTGGATTATATACAGAGCAGAGGAGCATGCATCTATGCGAGTTGCACAACATGCGCTTGATAAGTGTTAGATTACAACTTCCGAATCAAAACAGTGACATATGGTGATGAATGGGCTCCATGACAAGTGAAGGGCATTAGCCTTTGGGGTCCCCTGTCTCTTTTTTCTGGCAACTCCCCCAATGCTTCTGACATTCCACCTTTCAAGGATTTGTGCTTTTCCTTTTCCAAAAATGTTCCCAGAAAAGGCATGACTTTTACCCACTCTGTTATAAATGACTCGTGCTGATTTTCAGGTGGACTTGCAGGACGGAAAGAAGTAAAGCCTAGAGAAAAGGAGGAATCTCTGGTGACAGGACTCCTGACATTGGCCAGCATATGGGCCAAGGATCAGATCAGGAGAAAAAACCTTTAGATGCCCACCTTGGGGTCAACTGCCTAGGGGATACCGCCCTTGGAGGGCATATCACATAGTTCTTCTGCCACCGCTAGGTTCTGGCACTTAGAAAAGAATTAAGATGCTGCAGCACTGCACCAGTAAGCTGTGCTTTCACCTCGGTTCTGGGCATATCACAATCCCTTTCCTTCCAGAGCCAACTGAATTAATTGGGAAAGGAGAGAGCCCCAGTGACTTGTGCTCTGACAAGCCCTTGGTCTCTTTGAGCTCCGGTGACAGGCAGCCAGACTTCAAAGGCCCTCGTGCCCTCCTTCTTTTACCCTGCCTGTCAAGAAAGGCTGCTGAGGAGCGGATGCTGGGGCTGGGGAGGGTGACCAGGGACTAGGTCTCCCTGACATTTGTCCTTCCCTCACTGCCGACAGCCAACTCAAGATCGGCTCTCTACCCTCCTGCCACAGCCCCCTGACCTCTCACACCAGGGAGACAGCTCGTCTCTAAATTTAGCAGGAGGAGGGGAAGCGGGGTCAGCATGTCCTGGGTGAGGACTGAAGATGGAAGTGGAATAAAAGAGACAGTGGACCAGGGGTTGTGGGGCTGGGGGCTGTGAGAAAGAGAAGCCTGAGTGAGGGGACGGTTTCTAGTCAGGAGCAGCGGTTACAGATTGAGAGAGAAGAGGGTCTTTTTTTTTTTTTTTACTGACCGGTAATGGGATCGCAACCCTGGGTGTTGCGCCCGTACCGGGGACCGGCAACGGGATCGATCGCAACCCTCGGCGCTGCGCCCACACCTCGCTCAGCCAGTGAGCAGGAACCGGTCTCCACATGGGATCCGAACCCTCAGCGGGAGCGCCGCTGTGCTCCCAAGCGGCGCACTCTCCAGTGCGCCACCGGGCCGGCCCGAGAAGAGAGTCTTTTAAAGAGTTTTTAAAACATGGAGTGTGACTCTTTTGTTGTTAGTACCAGGGAGCATTACTAATGTGTGCTAATGGAACAGTCAGTTTGCATTTGTGAGGAGGCTGAATTAGAGCTCTCTTTTAATGCAGTCCAAGCGTGTTTAAGCAGTTAAAGCTGCTGTAACTGGAACGGGACCAATGGCATTTATGTCCAGTAGAAGGCAAGGCGGTGGAGGGGGTGCTTATTAAACACCTATTATGCGCCCTGCCTGGAATTTGCACATTCCATTACTTAGCTCATTTAATCCTTACAACAGTTTGGTGTGATAGCTTTCAGGATAATTTTATTTTTTGAATTATGGATTAAGCCGAGGCTCGACTTGTAGACTTTAAGTGACTAGTCTAGGATTTGGCTAGATCTGTCAGATCTTAAACCCATGCTCTTTCTACTCCTGTAATAAATGAATGTGAATACCCTGAAATCCTCCCTCCAGAATACTAGTCTATGGCTCCAACTTCTTTGTTCAAGAAAGTCACATTTCTTACATTCCTTTTAATGAACATGACAATGATTTGTTCTTTTAATTTCCTGACAGTTCTGTTTACACTCTTGCTTAACTTAGCAAAGCATGTCTGTCTTGAACGGAGCTTGGATGAGTTTCAGGAAGCTTTGGTCATCACAGTGAAGCCACAACTCTGGACCAAAGCCTGTGTGGCTGATCGGAGCTATGATAGCTTGATTTCTTCAGTGACCAGCGCAAGCCCAGATACGCTTTCTCAACAGGAAACTTTTAGGCAAGAGGAGCATTTGGATGGAAACATGTCCCTAACCAGACAGGAAGCAACAGCGACATGGAAACAATATGCACTGTTTCAATTCTCCAGTTCTCCAAGGAAGCCTTTTTTTTAAAGTAGCTAAATGACAAGATTTGGAAGGTTATTCTGAAGTATATTTACTTATGATTGTGCTAGCACTACCTGTTGCTAGGCAACCAAGCGTTTAAACAGCCATCAGTAAGAGGACGAACATTTCCAGGTCCTACGTCTGGTGCGGCTGACATACATGTGGGGTTTGGGGCTGGGCAAGAGATGCTCAGCTGATGCCTGTTTCATCCCAGAAACTGGCTTAGTAAACGATAGGCACTTGTACATGGGCCTTTTCTAAACAGGCAGATCAATGAATGAAGGAGTATCCTAAAAGGAGCTTCCACATTTTTTTAAAAGCTAACCTCCCAGTGAATTCTGGAAGTAATTTTAAAATGGGGAAGAGAGAAGCAGACCTCTGAAAAGAGTGAGTGTGAGTGAGTGTGTGTGTATGTGTATATGTCTGTGTGCATGTATATGCATGTCTGTGTATGTGTGCATATATGCCTGCATGTGTGTATGCGAGCATGCATTTGTATATGCATGTGTATGTGTGTATGCATGTGTACATGTATGCATGTGAGCGTGCATGTGTGTATGTATGTGTGTGAGCATATGTATATGTACGCATGTGCATGCATGTGTGTTCATGTGTATGTGTGTATGCATATATATGGATGTGTGTTTGGAGGAGGAGAGGGAGGGGAAAGTCTTAGGCAATGGAAAAAGAGCAGTTTGAGGGCTTTTGGGCTCTGTCAGCAGCCATCACCTTGTCAACCATGTGTACCACCATGCAGGTCACCCTGTAGGTCTAGAGCCTGGCTACCCTCCATTTGATATCATACTTTCTCTGCAGTACATGTGCCCTGGGCAGGGTGGGGAGGTGAGCGGTCTTCTAACAGGCCAGGCCCTGCCTCTCCTGCCTCACCTGGGGGTATAAATGCTGACCTCCTGGGGGCTGAGGAGCACAGGATTCCCTGCTCTGCGCATGGGTGCAACTATGTGAGCCATGCAAGCCCATGTACTGTGCAGGAAATGACTGCTGCATTATGAAAAATGGTTCATAATGCTAAGACGCAGTTTCCCATGCAGCTCTTTTTATGCTAAAGCTTGTTTCTCCCAGTGTTATCTAATGGTTTCCTAGGTAATGCTCTCCCCGGCCACGCTGTCACTGATGCTGGAGTTGGATATTATCTGTAAGCACTAAATATCTGCTTTGTTCACTTAGTGCTGCTTGCTCTTTCTCCCTGGGCGGGTGGCTAGTGTCTCGTGTGGGCCCCTAATGGCTGTGGGAAAGAAGAAAAGGCTGTATTGGTCTTCCCACATTTTCTAGTTGTGGAGCTGGGTTTCCGTTTTAACTCACTGGTAATTACTCATTTCAAAGTAATATAAAGACTTTGTTGGTTGCTGATGAATTTTCCAAATTGAGACAAATTTGGGGCACAGAAACCTTGCCAGTATTCATATGACAAACAGACATCCCTTTCTCGGAAGGATAGATTAAGTTGCTTATTCTCTTTATACCTCAGCTTCTATCTCTGTAAAATGGAACCTCTGCAGTAATATCAGGAAGTATCATCAACAGTTGCTGAAAACTTCAAGTAAGGAGCTTTGATTTCTTTTTCTTAGTCTTCTCTGACAGAAAGGTCCAAATATAGCCCCGGGCTGGCTTTTCATAATGTGATGGGAAGACAGGGTGTCCCTGAAGTTTGAAGGAGCCTGCTGTCACTGTGGGAAGAGGGCCTGACAACTTGGGCAGTAGCCACACAAAGATGCAGTTTCTAATCTGTCAAAATTGCTTTTTCTTAGAAGTCCTGATTACATTAGCACATCCTCTGTGTGATCTGATCGTCTCTCTCAGAAATTCTCTCCTTATAACTGTAACCAAAACCAATCAAATTATATTGAGATCAGGAAATAAATACACTACATCCTTTAGGGAAAAAAACATATGCATATACAAGGGCACTTCAAACAGTTTATGGAAAAATAGAATTAAAAGATAATGTGAATCTTTCCATGAACCTCTTGAAGTACCCTTGTATATTACTTCTGGAACTGAATTTAAAGGTAAATGACGTGTATCATAGTTTAGCCCTAGATTTCTGAAGCAAGAAAAGGTAGGACGAGCAGGAACTGAGTAGAAATAAGAACTGTTGGAAGAAAATATGACATTAATGAGTATCTCAGAGAAAAATCACACACTGATCTTCTTTATGGTGCAAAAACAGGATATAAAAGAAAAATAAAAGACCATTATTTGATTAAGTGAAGCAAGTCATCCCAAGAGATTGAATGATGCAGTTTTTACTCCAGAGAACTTCTTCTTGTCTTCAGTCTCCCCAGTCTTTTCTTGGCTGG
Source organism: Galeopterus variegatus (assembly GCF_000696425.1). NCBI lineage: Eukaryota > Metazoa > Chordata > Mammalia > Dermoptera > Cynocephalidae > Galeopterus > Galeopterus variegatus. Next base: position 135,726 of record NW_007728787.1, on the reverse strand, counting down.
AGATCCATTCAGGGACAATGTACTTGGTTGAGCTTATGACAGAGTCCCTGAAGAATGAAATGGCCATAGCGCTGAGCGCATGACAATGCTGTGCCTATGCTGCAGCTGTTCACCAGTAGAACTATGCCATCTTTGTCTGACAGTTTCATTTATCTGTTCTATAGCACAGATTTTTGTCTCTGGAGGGACCAGCTCTGGGGACAAAATTAAAGATGACAGAGTAGAGCATTTGGGGTAACAAGCTGAATCCAATTCTCATGCCCCCAACATGATTACACAAAGTGCTACCAGTTGGTGTCATTCAGATCATCCTCAAATTCCTGGAACCTTTCAGTCATTGAGAAAGACCTGACTCTGGGGCCTTGGGAGTACCAGTCAAAGTGGTGCATTCATATGTGTTTGAGTGGGACCCACAGCAAGAAATGTTTATGGTGGTGTCACCTAGTACACATATGCGTATATAAAGATACATATATATATATATATACACACATATAAAGATACATATATATATATATAAATGAAACAAACATTTCATAAAACAATCATCTCACTATGTGGGATGCGCTCTGATCGTTGTGGTTCCATTCCATTTCATTCCATTACAAATAATTGGTTATGACTCTGTAATTAATTTTACTACTCTGACAGTAGTATAGAACCAGGTGTGCAGTAGAAAAGGGACTCCTTCGGACCATGTCTTCAAAGTTGTCTTACCTGCAGGCCTGGAAGAGGACTCATGTGGCCTCACGTGGCAGCCCCTACTGTAGTTTAATGACGTCTGACAAATATTGTAAAAAAACAGGGCATTTAAAAACTATTATGGGTTATCATTTTGCTTCAGTGTATTAGATTGAATCAAATACAAGTTATTTGAAGTGAACGTTAATACTAAAAGTATTATATTAACTTAGTAATAAATCAGTCACTTCCTTTAAATTTATTTTGGAAGGGGTATAGAAATAAAGGGTATTAATATTTATGGAAGCCTAATATGTGCCCAGTATATTACACATGTTATCTTATTTAATCCTCAGGGTCACCCTGAAAGCTCTTATTTTCATCGTTTTATAGATAAGGAAACTGAGGTACCGAGAAAGTAAAACGCCATGCTTAACTCCAGGCAATGCATCAGTGAGGGAGCCCAGGTTTACACAGGAGTCTCTTTCACTATGAAGCAGGTGCTTTTTTTTTTCCTTTTTTTTTTTGTCTTTTTCCGTGTCTGGCAACGGACCGCAACCCTCAGTGTTGCCCCCGTACCAGACCGGGGACCGGCAACGGGATCGCAACCCTCGGTGTTGCTCCCGCACCTCGCTCAGCCAGTGAGTGGGAACCGGTCTGTATGTGGGATACGAACCCTCGGTGGGAGCGCCGCCGCGCTCCCAAGCTGCGCACTGTAGCAGTGCGCCACCGGGCTGGCCCTGAAGCAGGTGCTTTTTTACCTGCACTCTGCTGCCTTCTCTGTGAGCCTCAAACTGACCTCCACCTTCGTTAAGCTGGCAAGCTCAGACTACTGGCAATTTCTAACATTTCTCTAAGAGGTTATTTGTTCTTGGGTTCAGAGCTATCCCCAAAGTAACTGAAACAAGGGATTTTTTACTCTGTGGTTAGACGTTTTCTGGGCAGTAGACCCTGATTCCGACCATTAGTTAAAGCACAAGTCAGATTAATGATGTTGTCAGAACTTTTCAAACACAAAAAGCCATGAGTGAACATATACACTTGGGACCAGAAGTGCTCTCTTCTTCCAAAGAGCAGCCTACACTCAGTCTGTAAAGAGGCCCAGCTATTGCTGAGGACTGTTTAGCTGGGAGGCTTGATTGTTGGTCAGAGGGCACCAAATAAGAGACAGGGTGGTGTCCTGGGAGGGGAGGAAGGCTCTGGACATCAAAGCTATGGGCCGACATAGGATGCGCTGCTGTGACACTGTGCAAATTTGCAAAAAACTACTCGATTCTCATGAGCCTGTTTCCTCATTTGGAAAATGAGGTGAATTATGAAATCTACTTTATGGAATTTCTGTGTGAGGATTATATAAGCAAACACACAGTAACGCTATTAGATTTTATTATTATTGTTATGACTTGCCACTCAAAGCATTCAGCTTTGCTGTCTCCAATTCTCCACGCTCTCATTCATGTCCAATTTCAGGGGGTAGGGAGAGATGAAGGCTTTGTTCCTGCCAACAGAGAGGGCTGCTGCTGTTTTGTCATTGCACGATGTGAACTCACAAGAGCACCATTTGCTTATCCAAAGGTACCTGATTCCTCAAAAGGGGCCTACTTTAAAAACAGTGAGGCCTTGAGGGGAAATTAGATCTTGCCATGAACACAAATCCTTTAAAAATTTCAATTTGTCTGTTTTGATATTTGCTCCTCTCTCCTCTCTGTGTCTATTATCTAGGAAAAGACGTACATTGTGGTTTTTGACTCGATAATGCGACCTACATAAACAGGAAAGAAAGTTCAGAAGCAGAAAGAAAACTATGGTGGAATGGAAAAAAAGGTAAAAGGATGTAGTTTTTAAAAATGTCCTGCTGAGCACTTTGAATTGACAAAGGCACCATTGAGAATGCCTCCCAACATGTAGATTTGAGGAACCGTTTTGCCTTATAACACTTCAGAGAAGTTCCTGTGACAAAAATTAGTCAGAGTGTTAGTAGAAATGGATCAAAGAAGGAACAAAAGGATATAATTCATCAGTGAGGGCAGATAAAAACCCAGGTCCTCAACCTGCAGTTTCCACAGGGTCAGGCTCTCCCCAGTTTTCTTTATTGCTGGTTTTACAGATGACACCAGAGGAGGTGGGTGGAGAGATATGTTGTCTGGGGCCAGTCACTTGTGCAAGAGGGTCACAATTAGGAGCCCACTGGTACTTGAGGAAAACAACTCAGAAGTGGTCTTCTTACGTTTGAAGTATTGAGAAGCATTAGCTCACAGACAAACGCTAGGCCACTAATCAGAAAGAGGCTCCACATTAAAATTTGTCTCTACTGGGCCGAGCCTGTGGCACACTCGGGAGAGTGCGGCGCTGGGAGCGCAGCAGCACTCCCACCGCGGGTTCGGATCCTATATAGGGATGACCGGTGCGCTCAAAGTGCTCACTGGCTGAGTGCGGTGTGGCCAGTCTCAAAAAGGACTTAAAAAAAAAAGAAAGAAAAAAAAATTTGTCTCTATCTGGGACTGGGTGGCCTGTAAAACAGCCTGGTGGTAGGTGACCACAGTGGACAGTGGGCTGGGGGCTTGCTGCTGGCTGGAGTTGTCTGAGGAAGATGGACCCAGCAGGGCATATAGGCTTCTCAGGTTTGTTATGATACAAATGCTGCTTAGTTGTTGGAAGGACAGTGGTGCCCAAGGACTGGACCACCATTCTGGATCTTTCCTTGAGGCCACTAACCCAGTAATGAAGAAGCTCCTAGTCACTGGTCAGGATACAAGAATGGTTCCTGGCTGCTTGTCAGGTCCCAACACTGGTGGAGAGCCGGCAACAGCATGGGTTATCTTATGTTTGCATGCTCTGCCTTTCACTTCAGGCTCTGCTTCTGTCAAAGGGTATTGTGGACAGCAGTTGGCCCCTAATGTGACACACCGGCTTCAGGGAACTGATTCTTCATTGCTTTGGGTTCAGAATACATGGAGGCCCAAGGAAGATGCTTGTCTGTTCCATCCAGGGTCATGACCTTCAAATACATTCTATCTGCTCAGTCCTGTCTTGCTTCCTTACATATCCTGGTAAAAGGTATGGACTCAGTTTCTCTCTAGCCCAACACTCACTCCAGCTCTTCCTTTCCACTCAGGCTTCAGAGTCTACTCCCAGCCCCATATCCCAATTCCCCATCCAATTCTGCCATCAAAAATCAATATGAAAGTTTCCTCATGAAGATGAATGACAGCATTTAAAAGCATGACCTTTTCTGCATTTTCATTTGAATAGGGTAACAGTGTCCCTATGGAGCACTCTTTACTTTTTCTATACTTCCCAGGTCATGCTTGTGTTTACCCCTTTATTTCTACAACCCCATCTCATCCTTTACTGACTCCAAAACTGATTGCCACTTTTCTCAATTGTCAATCAACCTGAATCAATTCTTTGTCCTTGCTTTTCACCTCCTCTTTGGTTTCAACAAATATCTGGCATCCCAGTTTTGGAACTGCTTCTTTTATCTTCAGTCCCTAAAATCTTCCTATAGGTACCACATTACCCAGATCTTCACCATCCCTAGACAAACCTAAAATCTTGAACCTGAGTTAGAATTTTCCCACCACAATCCGTATACCTTTCCCTTCTCTTCCACTTCCATACCCAACTGAATGTTCCTTTGCCTTTATTAGGCATGTCAATAGTTTCCACTCTTCCCATCAAATTGAATACATTTTGAATTCACCTGAATCCCTGCCACTAGATTTCATCTCCATTCATGCCAAAGATTCTCAAGTCAAGATCAAGATTCCTATATTCCCTTATCTTCCTCCAAGTTTGCCATGTCACCTTCTTCCTTAATGGATATTATTCATAAAGGAGACTAAAGAAGGCCAGTAAACCAGGCAGGCCTGGTATTTCAAGAGAAGCGCAGATTTGGGTGAGGCGGTGGGTCTTTTGAGCAGTTGGGTAGCATGAAACCACCTGAGTGTTTTGTCTTTCTCTCTGTCTAATCCGAGACACCTCTGTCACTTGCAGAGACTCTAAGCAGGAACTCACTGTGATTGCCACCTGGATGGGTTGAGAGATTTAAGTGCCCCAACTCACAAAGAGGCAGATCAAGTGAAAATAAACATTGTGACACTTAAGAATCAAAAAGGGCATTTGCTTTAGGCTGGATATGTCACTGCATATCACCGTAATGGACTGCTCTGTTCCTGATGCGAAGTTCCATGTGATAAGCTGCCGCCACTGGCAGAGCTGGCCTTGGAGCCGGCTACCTGAGTCCCTTATACCTCATATATGATGCTTCCCTCCTTCACTGCTTGGAACACATTCTTCAGAGTCTATACACAGGACAATGGGTCTGCTGCTGAGATGTCCTCAGATCTTTTGGGAACCCCAGTGAGCTCTCAGGCTGGAGAGCGCAACTTTCTCAGTGAATTCAAATACTACAGGTTTCTGAGAAATTTGGAATGAGCCTCCCATTCCAAGAAGGTTTGTATTCACCTTAAATTCAAATTAATATTTAGCACAGATTTACAAGACTTGTGGTAAGTTTAATGCACTGTGCATGTATAGAAAAACACATGAGTCCTGTTCTAGAGGGATAACAACCTAGCGAGCTAGAGAGAAATGTACACACACACCTACAGAGTGAAAAGTGGGCTTAGTATTATAATATAAGTGACAAAAACTCATGTGAACCCAGGTGAAGGAGAAAGGAGTTCTGATGAAGGGAAAGGCAACAGAAAGCAAGAAAACCCTCCTGGAAGAGTGAGCTATTGAGCTGTGCCTTGAAGAACAGATATATCGAGACTGGCAGGATGAGGAGGGAGCAGAGCGAGAAAAGGGCTGTGGGGGGACCTGCGGGGCTGGAATGTAGGGTACGCATGTTTGGGTTGGTGGGGGGAATCGGGAGGCATCAGATGTAGGTTGAATAGTCTTCAAGTTTAACAACATGACAATAAATGACAACAGTTGTGCAAAGCACAAGCTTAGCCATGGAGAACGCAGGGAGGGCTAGAAGAAAGTACAGTGTGTCCAGGAAGTGAAGCCACACAAACCCTGGGGCTGTTTTTGGAGCTGTCGTAGCCATGGCTTTCCCACTGCTCAAATTTCCTCTGATCTCTCTTTCTCTTGGCATTCTGAATGCTCAACCTCACCCTTTTCTTCATTTGCTGAACCTGAGGACGTGGACCGTCTGACCCTTCCCATCCCCACTTCTTGTCTAGACTGTTGATGTGGATGGACTTTTAGAGCATCTAGTTCTCTGCTTATAAATGTGAGTGGTGACCTAGCTCTTCTATGCTCTGGCCAGCCCTGAGTGGACTTTGTCTTCACACAAACACAGACATATTTTGCATTGGTAATTCCTGCTTCTGCTGAATGTTTCTCCCCCCAGGCATTTACTTTGTTGTTATGTAGGCACACCGTTTCAATGCCTGGCATGGCTCTCAGTGTTATGGATGTACCAGGAAAAAAAAAAACAAAAAACAAAAAACTGTCACTATCAAAGGTGTTCCGACTTCAATGAGTGATGAAGTTGTATGAATCCCAACTTGTGGTTCCAAAAGATTTCCATGAGCCTCTTGATTTCCAAATGAGAAAATCACAATAAGCAGTTAATTAACTCTTTAAGCGAAGGCCAGCCATCACAGACAGTGCAGTGCTCTCCATGCCCTCAGGAGAGGGAGGCCAGTGCCACATCCTGAAAAACATGCAGTGTGGGCATGAAGACGCAGTTCATATAAATTCAAGTAATGTCCTTTGACTTTTCATTAAGCCGGGCATGTCCCAGTTACCCCCTTGGGGACTTCCTTAATGTTATCATGGCAACATACAATTAAGTCAGATTACATTTTCTATATGCAGGGAGAGGTGCTAAGATACCATTCTAAATTATTCATCAGTTTGCTTTTCACGAAACAACCCCAGATATGACTTTAGGATGTGCAATATTAAAAAATGGCAGATAATTCGATATTGCTATGTGATGTAAAGAAGTCTTTCTTCCTTTCCCCAGGGAGAACAAAAGACTTAATCGAACTCCACATGTGTCACTGTGCTTATCAAAATTTACCGTATTACTCTGATTTATGTGGTGGATTGTGAACTCCTTGAGAATTAACAGAAGTTTCTTCTGCAGGGCTGGAGTATCCTGATTTTAGCATTATAAAGCCAGGGACAACTCTGAAAAGGAGTTAAATCATTTCTCCTTTTCTCTCTCACCCTGTGGGTATATGTGTATCTGTGTGAGTGTGTGTGTGTGTGTGTATGGGGGGGGTTTGACCTTTGGTAATCATATAACTGTCACTAAGGAGTCATTGATAAGACTGATTACATAAAGGCACCTTCAGAATAGCATCATACTAGTAAACCTTAAGGGTCCTCATGTGTTTCAAAGGAGAGAGAATGAATTGGGGTGCTGGGTTTTGCAGCTGGAGGCCCCAGGGGCTTAGTATTGGGAAACAGTCTGCCATGGGTCTCCTGTGCTCCTATACATATGCTAGGAATGCCAAGATTGCGAAGCCCTGAGCCCTCTTTATCTGGGCCATTTCTCATTGCTTGTTTGCAGCAAGCAACCTTGAAGGATGAGGTAATGTCTCCTCCAAGACAGACAGCAGGCTTTCCTACACATTGCTATGAAGCTCTGGGCTCCTAGTCTCAGTACTCATCCTACATTACAATGCTGGGTCTACCTGTGCTGGTCCTGAGGTCACTGAGGCTCGCTGACTGTGCTGATGCTCTAGCTATTGCTTCTGTTGTAAGACACAAAGTCTTTTTTCTCTGAGTCAGGAAATCATCCATGAAACTCTAGTAAGTTAACTTGTTAGCTTGCAAGTAGGGTAACATTGCAGACCCTTCACAGACCCTAATGATTAATGTGTAATGCCCATGGTTTCTTTCTCATCCCTCTGTCTGTTCTGAAGATATAATTCTTCTTGTTGGAATATCCTTTGTTACTGTTACACTCAGTCCTCACATACTCTCAGGCCAAAATCTGAGTGGAAGCCTTCTTTATTCTGAAGATCTCAACAGAGTCTATGCTTGACTTCTAAGAAATAAAATGCCATGGATAAATGCCTTCCACCCCAGACCTTCTCTATCAGAATGTACCTGATAAGACTGGGCTTATTAGCCCCATGTGGGCAGAGTAGACAAAATCTCTGATGTGTGGCAAATAGTTGCTCCCTGGGTCTTACATGTTCAAATTTATGATATCCTTATACATCTGAGAGAAGTCTAGGTACATTATTTAAATGCCTACTTCTGGGCTCTGTCCCCAAATTCAGATTCAAGGTGCTTTGAAAGCTGTACCTTTGGAAGTTACCTAGATGCTGGGGCCCCAGGTATTAATTTGTAGGCCATGTCTGGTGCATGTGACACATAGGAGTGTGAGCTGATGAGCAGTGGAAGCTCTGTCTTATAGTCTGAGACTTCTCTCCTGTTTAATAGGAAATCACTGTGTCATGTTTGTTTTAAGAAGAAGTGTGGCTCTCTGTAGCTGGGCATGCCCTCCCCAGCAGGGATGGTTGCTATTATTACTGTGCACTACTTCTGATGAGCCAGCCTGGCCAAGGAGTAGATGACAACAGAACTGTAGCCACCACAACCCCCGCCACTCCATCAACAGTTCTTCATATGCCAGTTGTCTCCTACGTACCAGGTACCTTAAACCTGTGATCTCTAAACCTCACAGCAATTATGAGACTGAATATTGTACTGTCTACTTTTCATCCAAGGAAATGGGACCTAACTCGATCACATAGTTTCTGAATGACAAAGCTAGGATTGTAACCCACAGCTCTTTGAGTTCAAAGTCTTTCCGTTTTATAGTGGTGCCTGTCTGACTCCACTTTCTTCACAAAACCTTGGCAAGATGAGATGTAGTCTCTGAAATTAATGAAGACCGTCAAATACCTCTTAAGAATCTATATCACTTGCAGAATAATATCATTTGCAGAATAAAGTCCAGTCTATTGCCTTTTGGTGAATTCTGTCTGTAATTACAAATTGCCTCTACCCTCTTTCCAGCTACATTCCCGACTATTTACCCACAAACAGACCTTAAACCATAGCCACATGGGAATACCTGTGATTCCCTATAGTGTCAACAATTTTTCTGTTTGGGCTTTTGCTTCGGCATCTCCAGCCTGAAACAGCCCCCTTTTTCTCTAACAACTCATTGAAAGCCTACCATCTTTAAAGGTTTTAAATCCAATATCTCCTCTATGTAGCCACTCCAGATTCCCACAACTGGTTGTGAACTTTGCTTTTTTTTCCCACTACAGTCCCTTTTCCCTCTGTGAAGGCCCTGATCGCACACTGCCTTAGCACAGTCCCTCTTCCAGACTATGTGCTTCTGAAAAGCAGGTTGTCCCAGGTGCCCAGATCTTGCTTGTGCTTCAGAACCGTGAACCCCGTTGCCTACTAAGTATCTCCCCTGGGGAATTTCACAGGGCAGTTCTCAACCTCAGTGCAGCCAGAAGTGAACTCCTAATCTCTCTCACAAATGTTTTTCTTCTCCAATGCCCCCATCTCAGTAAATGCCCCCCCCCCACTCATTTGCCCAAGCCAGAAATATGGGTATCATCACTGACCCCTTCTCCCCATCAGTTGTCATGTCCAATCAGCCATCTAATCCTTTTGCATCTACCTCCCAAATACTTCTCAAATCTAAGAGTTTTCATTGTTCCTGTGATTTCTCAAGTTCAAGTGAGCATCATTTTTCACCTAGACTATCATAGCAGCTTCCTTCAAACTAACCTCTAATTTTTCTGGTTTACACCATCCAAACCACTTCTCACTGCTATAGTCAGAGCAAGCCCTAAAAAATGCAAATCTGATTATGTCCCTTTCCTGCACAGAAAACTCCCCTGCTCAGAAATTGCCCTTAAGATAAAATCTAAACAAGTGGTTTACGTGGCTTTTCTTTACATGACTATTTTATACTTCTCTAGCCATATTTTTCACAATTTCTTCCCTTTGCCCTTTATGCTTTGGCCATTCTCAACCTCATTTATTTCTTCAGACAAGCAATGCTCAGTCCTCCATGTTTTTCTCTTTGCTTCCAAGAATACTGCTTCTACCCCCACCCTAGTGCACTCATTTTCGCCTGGCTACTTCTCTTCTCTGTCCGTTTTAATGTAACTTCTGAGAGGCTTTCTCTGACCCACAAAGACTGGATTTGGTGCTCCCCAATGTCCTGCTGTAACACTCTGTACTCCCCAATCAGGATTGTTGCTTTAACAGTCTGGCTCCCTCACTAGGCTGATGAGAGCATCGTCATTAAAACCTGGATATCTCTGGAATTCTTTCGTGCAAGGTTTTTTTTTTTTTCTCTAACTAGATACAAAGTCTTGGTAGCATTTGGACTTGGCTCCATATAATAATGAACCTCTGCAGAGCGTAGTGCGTGGAAGGCATGCTAACAACTTGTCCTTTTGATTATTTAAGAAGAAAACAGGTATTTCCTGTTTTCTTAAATATTTTCAATCAGTCACATAGATTGTTGGAAATATTCTTGAGTCTTTTAATTGCCATACTTTTTGTTGTTGTTAGATTAATAATGTCTTGGTGGCAAGCAAGGGTTAACAGCTATTTTTAAAAGACCCAGAGAAAGTAGGAAAGAACTTGTCAGCGTTCATGATGACATTAATTTATGAGGAAGGTTTGGAGGAGCAAGCCAATCAAATACTGGATGCCAAATTACCATATATCACACAATTTACGAGGCAGTCAAAAGTGTTATTAAATTGGAGACCAGAACAACCTTCTTAATTCATCCTTATGACAGTGATTGTAATGACTCTAAGAACCTGGTTTAACCTGAAATCATTTTATGAAAGCCCTTTCATTTTTAAAAATTACATTTATTGAATTTTAAAGAAGGCTTAGCTTAAAATGTATACAGTTAAAGCATAATAAAAATGCCTCATAACCAGTGTACATTCCTCATCACCACCTATGGAAGGCATGCAATGATTTCTGGTTTTCAAAAATCGAGTATTGATGCATTTCTCTTTATTTCTCTGTAAAACAAAATAATCTCCAGATTTCACCAAAGTAATCCTGTTTTTCTTTTTATTTTTTTTATGCTGCCATGACCCCAGAATGTCTTACCAGATTCTAATTTTTCTCTTATAGTAATTTGGGAGAGGTCAGCCTTCCTGGCCAATAGTGGGTCCCTCTCAATCCTGCTTTGCAGGTGCAGTCAGCACCCGTTCACCTAGAAAGTGTCCTGGTCAAGGAGGAGGGCTTGTTCTGATCAAGGTTTTGGGTCTCACCAATTCCTGGCCTTGTGCACACTAATGAAAACCAGAAATACAACACGACCTCTACCTACATTGCTGGCTCCTAAGGAGCTGGGACACTGCTAGAGACAATGAGCTTGGCCGTCTGTCTACCCCAGCCTCCAGCCCCCAGCTCTAGGCACAAAATGATTGCCCAATATAATTTGTAGCATAAGCAAGGAAATATTTTTATCTATTCTTTGTTTGCATTTCTTAACTTTTTTAATCCACTAGTTCATGCTGTCAGTTTAAGACTGACTGTGATAAGCACCTACTTATGGTGCATTTCTTCACCTGGGCTGTCCTGCCAAGGGCATTGCCATACTTGGGTAGAGTCAGTGGGGCTAGAGGCAGCTCTGCCAAAGCCCGTTAAGTGGCAGCAAGAACAGCGTTTCAGTGCCCTGGCCTCAGTTATCACAGTAGTTGGCTCCCTTGGCAGCAGCCAATCAGCCTGTGGTATCAGGGTTTCTGTCTTCTGTGCTGGAGTGGCTCTTGGACTTCTGCAAAAGCTGGGCATGCTAGAGAAGAAGGTAGCTTCTAAAATCTCAGATGAGCCTCTGTCCTAAAGGACACATTTCTAATGGCCCTCAAGAGCCCTCAGTGGCCCTCATAGACCCTGAGAAGGCCTGGCACTAAGTGGCTTAGTTTATGGCCATGTGAAAGAGTTAAACGTAGAGGTCCCATCATGTGCCCAATGCATAAGAAGCACTTAATAATTGTTAATACCCTTTCTACAATTCTTTCACCCTGCCTCTGGATCCATGCAGTTTGTCCCCTTGGTGATTCCACTAGGTTCTGGAAGGAGGAGCAGTAGTACAAAAACTAAGAAAACTCCAAAATTTTAATGTCTGAGCTGACTCTTGAACAATAAATAAGAATTACCAATAGAAACAAGGCTGTATAGATTCTTTGGGTAAAAGCAACAAGTTAAACTAAGACACAGAGATGAAACATAGCAAGGAGTGTTGGGTGTATGGGGGATACTGTGGAAAACAGTGTGAGGCCAGAGTGAGCAGAATAGAGGGTGGAGAGTTAGGGCTAAATTATTGAGAGACTTCTAGGTGTTGCTAAAGATCATAGACTTTTATCTGAAGTCAATGAGGAGATATTGGAGGGTTTTAAGTGGTGGTGGGTAATATGGTCAGGTCTTCATTTTTGAAAGATTTCTCTTTGGCTGCAATGTGGAGCTTGGATTTGAAAGCAACAGTCTGGGGAATAGTTAGGAGGCTGGTGCAGAAATTTTGCTAAGAGACACTGAGGTGCTAGCTAGAGCAGCGGGGTGGAGAGGAGGAGACGCCTCTCCGCCCTGCTGAGCTCTTCTGCTTGTTTTTCTTGGTTTCAGTGAGGTGTTTGTGATTCCACTTCAGGATCTCTCTCTCAGTCTGTCTCTTTCAGTCTGTCTCTCAATGGTGATCGAAGCCCTTGTGATAAGAGGTAGATCTTAATGGTGGGATTTCAGCAATTAATAATGAGTAGAGCAGCAGTTTCAGGAGAAGGCCTTTTTGGTTCCTAACATCATACCATTGGCCAGGTTATTTGTTTATAAGACCTATCATGGCTCTGATCCAGGGTGACTTTCAGGGACTGATCTATTGGGGCTCTGTCTCTTTACTTCACCCTGAGCTGCTGGCCCTTCAGCATGTCCAGCATCTCCAGCTAGACTTACAGCCTACAGATAGGCCCTAGGGAGCCACTAGAATCTAGGGTCTAAATAGGCTCCTTATAAGGAAGGGATGTCCAGTCTTGTTCTCTGCCTTCACTAGGAGGAGTGGGGGATATTTACAATTTGCTTATCATGTAGCTTCATGCTATTCTTAGAGCCATAACTTTGATTCTTCCTAGAATTTTAGAATTCATGACCCCTGATTTCTTCTTATACCCCAATATGAAAATCTCTCCAAAAATGTCCTTGCTAATGTCTGGCATGTGCTTGAATACTTCCATCAACAGGAAACTCATTTTTCATGGAATAACTTTCCCCATTAGTACAATCAGACTTCTAAAAATCTCCACCCATATTCTTAAAAAGTCTATCTTTTTGTACTTTCCAGGTCTTTGTTCTATTTTTGAACCTGGTAGAAAATGACGGAACTAAAGATATTCAAAGTCAAAATTCAGGTCTTGCAGAATCTTCTCTTCTTGAGGGTGAGCTTCCTCCATTCCTGGGATTATATCCCAAATTGCAGGGTTTTTAATATCTCTACCATTTTCACCTTCCTTTGGATATACATCTATTCAGCATGAGCCCACAGCTGACTCTAGTTAGGGCAATACACGTTTTTATGAATAACTGCATAAACCTGGTGAGGATTAGCTGCTGGTGATCTGAGAGCACAACTATAAGGGAAAGAAGCACAGGATAGGAATGGGATAAGAGGAGACAGGGAGAAGGAGTTAGCAGTCAGGACTCTCTTCAGTGGCAGACAGGCTTCTGCCATGTGGCAATGGGGGCAGGATGGACGACTACAGTCAACTCCAGGCCTCAAACATTCAAGCTTTGCAATGCGTTTAATACAAGGCACCCAAATAGAGAACGTGAAGGAAAGCTTCTGATGGTGACTTGGGTTATAACATCATCCCTGAGTCCATTGCTGTGGCTCGAGGGATGGGGGGAAATCACTTCAGGTGCTGCATGACTCTCGTGTGGCTAGGGTGGGGGGCACACTGTGGTTGGGAGCCCCCTCAGCTCGATCTGGAGTGGGGGAGAGGCAAATTGTGCAAAGGAAGGGAGGTGTTGTTTCCAGAAAAAGAGGGAAAGGATACTGGATAATCAAATCAACAGATGTCCCCTACAGAGATTGGGGAGGAAAATGAGAGGGAAAGAGTGACTGAAGGGAGCCCAACATAAGCTGATCCTTAAACTTCACAATTTAGCCAAAGTCATTGAAGAGCCCAATTTCTCAGTGCCAGACACCTGCCTCTTTTAAAGCTTTCACTGTCCTGTCTGAAGATTGGCATCCATACAGCACTGGGGTCAATTTTCTGAAGAGCTTATAAAAGTAGGCCCCTGGGAACCTGAGGTCCTGTCCAGGGTGGATAATGGGACATTCTTACTCTGTACACTTATCCCTCAAAAGATGTCCCTCCTCCCTCCCGGGTTATGGAATTGCAGAGCAGGGCCTGTGTCAACAGGGCACTGAGATGATGCCCAGCTCCTGTCATCTAGACAGAAGGAGAGGTCAAAGCCTCACACTAGGCCCCTGAATTTTCATGCAGAAATTGTCATGATTTCAGCTCACTTTAACATACCTACAGTTTGACCTTATAATTTCATGGCCATTAAAATCTTAATAAGCAATTTCAGCCCAAATATCCCCTTAATGTGATGTTTTGAAAAGTTGTTTCAGCCTCTTTAAGCAAAACGCCTGCCTGTACTTTATTGTAATGATTTTCTCAATACTTCACCTCCCCAGAGCATCTGTGCATTGGAAATACCTTCTGTTGGCTGCTGAAGCTATTTACTAATCACATTCTTTCCTGTTCTGTCCTAACCAGGAGAAATGACAATTTTAGACATTTCTCAGTTACCTACTGTAAATTGGCTCAATTACTATAAGATCTTATAGACAATTCCTTAGGGTGTTTCACCCATTCCAGCATTGTAATTGGCTTGCTGAAAAGGAAAAAAAAAAAAAAAAAAAAAAGCTGGGTCTTAATGCTGTGCTATGGGGTTTTGTTGGAGCGTAAGTTTTCTCTTAAATGGTTAAAGGAGTTTTAGGTGCGTATATCATTATTGCAGCAATTTCATTTAATGAACACATAAATGCTCACCACAATTTTAGTGAGAATATTCCATTTTCGACATTTATAAACCTGGAAATTGAGGCTCTTTTGTCTTCCCACGCAGGGTAGGCTGTGGGATTGAAAATCTAAATTGAGTGCAGTAACCACTCACTAAAGACTGGAAGATATACCCCTCACAATCAGGGCACGTGACCATCATTTACTTCGTCTTCTTAGAATAACTTCTCAGGTGGCTAAATGTTTTCACAGTATCCCTGCCTCCCCACAAAAGGAGAAGCCATTTTTTTAGCTCCATCACTTGTGGCATTGAGGGAACACAGTGCCCTCATAAGATGCCACAGACTGAGCATTGGAGCCACGTGGAGGGAGCGGGGGGAGGAGTGTGTGGGTATCAGCTCCATCAAGCAGGTGGCTCTTTGGATTGTGTCATGGGATGACCCTGACTACTGAGGACTCCGGGAACTAGGACACTGTGCCCTGTGGCTTTGAGACTTGGATTTTATATCATAGGGCTATTTTTGTAAAAGCAAATTAGAAGTTGGAGAAGGTACAATGTGAGAGAGTTAAGGAAGCCGTCCACTTGTCTCATTTACATTTCCAGCTTCCTTCAGACTCAGTTCAGGTTTTGTCTCCAGAAAGGCCTTTCTGAACTCCATGCCCAAGTTAGTAATTCTGTTCTAAGCTTTCAGCTTCATATGCTTCCTAACGCCTATGACGTCGCATTGAAATGATACACTCAAGTGCAATTTCCTTTCCAAGGCAGGGTTCTGTCTCAGTACCCTGGGCATCATTGGCACAGGGCCTGGTGCAGCAGGTGCTTGTGACATGATTGTGGAAACTGATGTGGGCTCAGAGCTTAATATCCAGGGGAGCCTTCTTGGCAGAACTGTAATGAGGTATTCATAGTCATAGACTACATGGGTCAGAGTGTGAGAGATTTCCTTCTGGGTCTTTGGTATAGAATGCAGAAGAGGAAAGTACCGTTTTTGGACATGGGCCCAGTCTGTTGCAGTAGGCTTGGGTGATAGCCATAGCATCAGCAAGTGTGCACTGGGCATATGGCAGCAGAAAGTTCTCCTGGATGGAGCCAGGGGAAGGCAGACTGGTGGAAGGGAACCTAGACAAAGCCCTCCTCCTCAGCAATCAGGGAGCTACTGCTCATAGGGTATGTTTGGGGACATTGGTGGCCTTCTCCTAGTCTGTGGGAGATCTGCCTCCCCAAGTTCTTTGGGGACATCACTTTATTCTTAATATTGGAATATTGGAGAGATAGCTCCATAGTTATTTGTTCCTTTATTAGATCATGTGATCTCCTGGGCATTGCTATGCATATTGGGGGTTGGATAATTAGCTGACCTTCTAAGGCCCAAATGCCAGGGTTAGAATTCCAAGTCTTTTCCTTAAAGTTGCCACTGTAATTGGCCTCATCTATTAAGTGTACTGCATCATCCTTCACTGCCATGCATTTAATTATGCATTTGTGGAAGGGTTTAAATAACAACTTCTTCTTCTAAAAGTCTGCTCCAAGTCTTCCAGCATTACTAATAGAAATCCCAAGGAGTAAAGACCATATTAAAATAGAAAATAAAAAATGCACAAACTGTGACAAGCCAATGCAATGGAAATCTTGCCAAAAACATAAAAAAGCATATGCATAATATTTTATTAAACTTAAGGAACACACATAAATTCCTCTGTGGGATCCAAGTATGTTACTAATAGATATGTTATAAAACTCAGTTACTCAACAGTCATAAAAAATAGCATAGAACAATTAAATGCTGCCATTTTAAAGGAAACGTTTCAAAATGAGAGAGAAATACTTTTGCTGTGTAATTACGACTGGGGCAATGACAGTGATGGAGTCAGCAGCCACAGTATCTCTGGACAGCTCCAGATCTAGTGGTGAGGGTGGGATTGGGGTGCTGTATTAAATCAGTGTTCTCCAGAGAAACAGAACCAATTATGTACATAAAGATATTTCCTATCAGGAATTGGCTCATGCAATTATGGAGGATGAGAAGTCTTAGGATCTACGGTTGGCAAGCTGGAGACCCAGGAGAGCCAACTTTATAGTTCCAATCTGAGTCCAAAGGCCTGAGGACCAGGGGATCTGATGGTGTAAGATCCAGTTTAAATCTGAGTCCAAAGGCAGGAGAATACCAACGTCCCTGCTCAGAAACAAGCAGAGAGAGAGAGAGAGAGAGAGAGAGAGAGAGAGAGAGAGAGAGAGAGAAAGGGAGAGAGACTGATCTTCCTTACTTAACCTTTTTATTCTATTCAGACCTTCAACTGACTGGCTGATGCTCACCCACATTGGGGAAGGCTATCTGCTTTTTTCAGTCTACTAATTAAAATGCTAATCTCACTCAGAAACACCCTCACAAACACAACCAGAGTAATGTTTGAACAAATATCTGGGCAACCCATGGCCCAGTCAAATGGACACATAAAATTAGCCATCACAGGTGCTGTGTCCTGGGGTGCTCCAACAGAGGGAGAACTGCCACCTGACTCTACAGTGGTGAGTGTGTGGTGTCTGTACATCACCACAATATAAAAAATAAGAGTGACAACTCTTAAAGTGAACATAAGGTATGCAACATGGTGTAGCTTATTAGTGTGCATTTTCTTCTGTGCGATATTTTGCATCTAAAGTAATACTTTTTCTAGATGCCTGGGTATGATTGTAATGAATATATGTTGGAAAAGACAGATTAATTGATACCGGAAAAAGGAATTTGACTTCTACTATAGAATGCTGCTTTTCTTGGGAGAGGAGGATCGGAGTTAGTGAATGGAACCAGCATCCCTAATAAACACTGATTCCGAGTTCCTGACCAGCTCATAGTTACTATGAGCCTTCCATGTTGCCACAGATCTTAGGTACAAATCTGGAAAGTGAAAAGACGCCAATTTATTTGGATAGATTCTGCTGGGAATCATGCCTCTTTCTTTTGTTATCCTCATCTGCCAATACAGAGGTGTTATGCCATAGGTCTGGGGAAAAACTTTGAGGTCAAAAAACCAAAAATTGCGTGAAGAGAGTGGTTCTTTCCCTGTCTTGTTCCACCATGAGTGCATCCCAGGAGAAGAGCCTACATGTCTCAGGCGGCCAAATGGCATTCGTATAACAAGACGTTTCTAGGATAGAGTGAAGAAAGCCAGAGAATGAGTGTGTGTCCACTCATGAATCAGAGCATGTTGCTTGAACTTAGCTCCAGGGATATGCAAAGGTACAGAACAAACATGGAATCTTCTCAAAGTACCGATTTTGTCATAATTTAGAGGAAAAATGATTTTATATTAAGCCAAACAGATGCTTCACTGAGTAGAAACAAAATTCACAAAAATTTTAAAACATTGCAGTATGTGATTTCTAATAAATGTCATTCTGGTGGCCAGCTGCTATGGGTTATATCCCTTCCCTGGGTGTAAGGGTATACCCTCTTCTGTAATTAAAAATGTTTAAATGGAAAAGTTTGAGAGCTCTGGTAAAGGGCATTTGCAAACAAGAGACTTGGTTTCTACACTCAAATGTTTTGTTGATTTGCTCTCTAGCTCTGGGCTATACAAACACCTGTCTTCTCTTTACCTGTGCCTCTGTAAAGCTGAAATAAAGTTTTATTTGTCTAGAAGCTTCTAGCTGAGTGTCTCTGAGCTGTTGGCTCTTTAAATTTCACTGGGCTTGAGGAGCTCTGATGACATCTGGTGTGGTGTTCATTTTTCTACCCCATTCAACTGAGTATTTCAATTGCCCTGTACCTCTAGGTCATAGCCTCTGAGAACCATCTTTGGAATGGCCCAAAAGAAGCAAGATCTGACCATTGGTGCAGAGTGCTCCTCTGTCCCCCTCTATCGGAAAGAGCGATTGCAACCACTCATCAGGTGATAAGCTCCAATCAGCCTGGTCAGGTTAGCTGTGGAAGAACATGCCGTATTAAGCATAACCCACAACAGATTGAAGTGCTGTGAACACTTGCTAAATGGTTTGGCAAAGACACATATCCTTTTGCCAAGTAAAGTCTGGAAAGTACACATCTCAAATCTGTTATGGAACAGCCTTATACCAAGGGCACGCTAATTTGTGATTCTCAAAGTATCATAGCACTGACAGATTTTTCTGATATTTGCTCAGAAAATGGGTCCATTATAGGATCCCAAGGCATTTTTGTTTTGAGGAGATCAAATTTCAGTGAAAACTCAGTAAAATGTAATAAAGGTACATTTGCATTGTTTGGGATCATCTATTTGTGAATGCAGCTGATGGTTTCTCTCTGAATTGCAAAACTTCAGGAGACAATGAGGGCTCAACTCTTAGGCTCCTGTCTTCAGGGAAGAATAAAGGTAGGATGCTGACTTTTCACCTGTAGCTGTTCTAGTAGGGTCTTAGTCCCAAGTGCATGACGAAGGTCCCAGCCTGCCAGAAGAGCTCAACATTCACTGCTCTGCTGTATTCCTGGCCAAATCATTATATAGCACTGGGTACAACCCAAGTAATTGTTACCAGTGACCCAAAGAAACCACCTTTGTCATGACAGATAAAGCCTGTGAATTTATTCACTTGCTTATCCAATAAATATTTTTGAGAACTTACTACGTGTCAGACATCATGGGTTCTGAAAACCTAATTCTTCCCTTTGACTCCTAAACATAAATTTAATCAAACTTATTAGAATCTATTGATTTGAGAGCCAGAGAATGTTCAGTTCTTGATTCTGTTTACCCACCTGATGATCCTGAACAATGAATCTCTTTATAGTACAATAACTGGGTCAGACCAGATGTCTCAGTGTCCCATTATTTATGGTAATCCAAAATGTTTTCCTAAGGCTGGGCCCTCTTGCTGTTCCTGTTGACTATAGTCTACTATATCTCACATTCTGTTGCACCAGAATCTTTAAGTAAACTCTGGAATTCTGTATTGCCACAAGGCTGGCGTGTGTTCCCCAGTACAAGCTTTAGGAGGGTTACTGTGATACCCTGTACTTGCCCTGTCATGGAACTTATCATCCTGGACTGTAGCTTCTTATTGAGCTTCCTGCTGTCCCTCCTAGGCTACAAGCTCTATGAGGGCAGTGATGGTGTCTCCCTTCTTCACTGCTGTATCCCCAACGTTGACACACATTTCGGGGTACCTAATAAGTGCCCAACAAATACTTATTGGTTGAACAAATACTTTATTCCCTTTGACCTTCTGATCAATACCAGAAAAGGAAAAGCAGAATTCTCTAATAATACTCATTCCATCTCTCTTGATTTCCTAATATTTTATGGACTCGGTGAAAAAATTCAGAGGACGGGGCTTAAGTTACATCCATTGACAATGTACATTTGGCTATATCCAGTATGAGATGTAATTTCAAGGAATTAGCTTTACTTTAAATGACAGTGAAACAGAAAAGAAACACAATTTAGAAATGTGTTGTTTTGGGGCCGGCCCGGTGGCGCACTGCTACAGTGCGCTGCTTGGGAGCGTGGTGACGCTCCCGCCGAGGGTTCAGATCACACATACAGACGGGTTCCCGCTCACTGGCTGAGCGAGGTGCGGGCGCAACGCCGAGGGTTGCGATCCCGTTGCTGGTCCCGGTCCGGTGCGGGCGCGAAACTGAGGGTTGCAATCTGTTGCCAGACACGAAAAAAAAAAAAAAAAAGAAAAAAGAAATGTGTTGTTTTGAGCTGGCTTGGTAAGTAACAATCCAAAGTCTGTAATAGTTTAGTGAAATAACAACATTTCCAAGAAAGTTAGAGTCACTAATCAAATTCTAGAGTAAAAGCCAAATATTTTTTTTTTTTACTAATTCTTTTCCACTTTCATACCTTTCATTCAGATGATAGTAGATTTAGTAGGATGTGAAGAATTGACAAACATACTAATCCACAAGTTTTTTCTAATAAATTCTTTCTTAGGCTTGTGGTTTATTCCAGAATAAAATTGCACCATCATCTTCCTGGGAAAAATGGACATGTATGGTCCAAACAACCTACTTTGCTTCAGCAAATTCCTGTGGTCTCGTGAAAACATAGGAAATGCAGTTTAGACAGTTCTGTCTATAAATACTTACACGTTAGAAGCAAAATATTTGACACATACATTTTAATGAGTTATTCACTTACAATTGTGATTATTTGAAAAACATAGCTTGAATTTGGGGAAATAATAAAAATTGTGAGACTTGAGGAAAGATTTTTGAACCACACCATACTTATCTAATGATTATTGAAACCCTTCCTCTCTTCCTTTGTGTACAGGCCTAATGAATGTAAAGTCAAATAGATGGCCATGCCTTTAAAGGCCTTGTCTCAGTGGTGGACACATGTTTGTGTGTGCAATTACAGTGTCCTGAGCTCTGAGAGAGTTTTGTAAGAGTTGACCTGTGAGCTCAATCTTCAAGCTGATTTTGAAGTCTCCTGATAAAAAAGAGGCGATGGGATTTCTAAGCAGAAGCCAAAATATACGTGAATATGAAGGCATCAAAGAGCGTGGTGTAGTAATAAATGTTCAGGAGTGTGTTGTGGCTGGAGAGGACAGGGTGATCTCATGAAGGTATGAACAATGCTGGTTACAAGAGAAATGAGGATGAGATGAGAACAGTGGTTTGCTCCAGCCTGTGAAGGAGCCCGAGTGCCAAGGTCAGAAGTGTCGTGGGCAGATGATAGGGGCAAACGGAGTAATGGGCACCATCCTGTGTGCAATGCTAAGGAATTACGGCAGTTCTAATTAAGATAACAGTATCTCGTATAATGATAAAGTGGTATATGTGAAGGGCAAAGGTGAGTTATCCTGACTTAAAGGTCATGAAAGCCTTTCTGGAGGGGTTGATACCTGAAAAGTAAATAGGAAGAATTGGGGGAAGTGGGGAGGGGAGAAACTATTCCAGAAAAAGGAACCATCCTGCAGAAAGAGATGAGCCTGGGAGGAGAAAGGGGAGTGCAGGGAGGGGAGCGGAGGGGAAGGAGGGAATGGAAAGGGAAGGGAGGGGAAGGGGAAGGAGAACAGGAGAGGGGGGAAGGGAGGGGAAGGGGAAGGAGAACAGGAGAGGGGGGAAGGGGAAGGAGAACAGGAGAGGGGGAAAGGGAGGGGAAGGGGAAGGAGAACAGGAGAGGGGGGAAGAGAAGGGGAGGCGAGAGGATGCCTTCCCAGAACTGAAAGTGATTGAGAATGATGGGATGGGAGCAGAAGTTAATAAAGGGGAATTGGGGGAGACGAGCCTTGAGAGGTAAGCAAGGGCTAGATCAAAGTCCTTGTAAGCAATCTCAGGATGGGGGCCCCCTGAAATGTTTAAAGCAGGGAGGTGATGTGAGACTTGATTGGAGAATCCATGTGAAGCCAGGGGATCAATTCGATAGTGGATTTATTAATCTAGAAAAGAGGTGATGGCAGCCCAAGCTAGGATATTTACTGGCAAGAGAGTTGAGGACATGAGCAAGAAAGGGACTAAATGAGGACCATGGAGTTTAAGCTGAATAGGGGAGAAAGTGGAGACAGGAATGAGCTCAGAGAGAGCAAAAGATGTTGGAGTTGAAGGACTGGAAATTTCCATGGGGTTGGAGATCAGCTGTGAGAGGCGTGAAAAGAATCACTGCAGGAGAATGTGGTACCCAGAAGGTAATGCATAATTTAATTTTTTTATTTCAGAAGTGGAGTGGCTATTTGCAATAATAAACTGTTCCTAATGTGGAGATAAGGAAGAGAAATGGAAAAGAAGGTGCCCAGATGAGGAGGACACAGACTGTGAGTGTGATGTTAGAAAACCATCCACCTGGGTCCAGTCGGGCTCTGGGTAGGGAAGAGAGCTGTGGGCCGGCATCTGCAGTCCTTTGTGACTGAGACACCATATGGGAGTGGACGGCAAGGGGCAGAAAATGGTCCATGAGCCGAATGACACAACCTTGAAGAAGCATAGGGCTTTTTACAGGAAAACAGCAGAGAAATGGTCCAGGAATGCATTGAACAGCTATCAGAGGATGTGCAAGAATGATCTGTCTCAGAATGAGAGGGAAACAGAGATGATTCCTCAGGAGAAAGCCACATTTTAGACAGGGCAAGAAGGTGAAAGGAGCTGTCGTTGAAAAGACATAGACCATGTGGGACCTGGATTGGGGTCCGGAGGACACAGATTTAGGAAGGAAGTGGGGAGCTCCTGGCTGGGTAGCTACAGTTAACCTGGATGTGAGGCATGTGGGTTTTGACAGCTATAAAGTTTCCAAAACTTCTGGAGGGAGATGGTTGCTGAACCTTTTAGAGAGAATTAGCTGTACGTACTTTTATTAAATGTGAAAATATTAAGCTACCAGTTCCCCTAAGTGGACTTTGTGTATTCCAAACTGCAGCCACAGCTTCATGGTGCTGTCAGTAGGTTTTATTTTTTATTTTTTTTTTCAGCCACAGCTGAAGGATGCAAACCCATAGGGCATCTCTAGAGATCCGTGTCCTGGGCACAAGACATTACTGGATGTATTACTGACCCCTCAAATTGGTGTGTAGTGATGAGATATCTAGATGTTGCAGTAGCCAGAACAACAACAAAAAAATCACTAGAAGATTTTTATCTCCAGATCTTTTTCAGAAACTTCCTCAGGAAAGACATGTTTTCTCTTTCTGTGTATTTAAAGAAATAAGCTCTAACCTTGAGGGAAGACAGAATCAAAGATCTGGCAACAGCATTTGTCATAAATAATGAATGAAAAAACATTAAAAAATTAATTGGGAAAAATTAAGTGTCAGTGTAGTACTAGCACAAATTGGCTCATGGGAATTGCGGTAAGTTTGCTTCCCTGATGAGCTGTCTGTATAAAATCCTCCTTCGTGGCATCCTCAGGGTATTGTTTAGGTCTCCTCCTCTGTTGCTGAAAGCTCCACCGGTTTTCCTAAGAGGGCATTCCTCAAACCTCAACTTTCCATCTTTTCTCCACTGTCTATTCTTTTGATTCTACTGCTGATGACCAGTCCCTTATTCCTTTTCCTTACTCTCAAATCTGTCTTGCTCACAAAGCCAGTCTTCTCAAAGCACTGTTTTATTTTTCCCCACTCTATTAATAAAATCCATCGAATATTCTCCCTCTGCTTCTATTACGTCAATTCTCCATTCCAAGGTCCAGCTCCAGTTCACCTCCTGAGATCATTTCCATGGGTAATTGTGCACTGGGGAAAGGTGACTACCAAGACATTCCAAGGGTTGTTGGGTACAGGATTTGAGTTGATATTGATATCCAAAGGCCTATTTATATGTTCCTCCTTTTAGAATGGGGTCATATGGGTTCCTATACAAGGCCCTGTGGTCATTTCCTCCTTCTTTAATATGCAATTGACCTGACATTCTTGGCAATTGGTTCAAGCACCATATTGGGGCATTAGTCTCTGAGGTCAGAGCTACCATAAAGGAAGGCTCAGACCTGTCCCTAACTCCTCCGTACTCCTGCAGCCAAGATAGTAAATCAAAAGGAATATCACATCCTAGATGGGATGGTTGAGATCAGTGTAATATATATAGTTAAAGGATCTAAAGGATGCAGAGGTAGTTGTCCCTATCATTATTTCCATTTAATTCAGGATGGAATTTGAAGGATAATGGGAGATTACTGCAAGATCAATGAAGTAGTAGACTCAATCACAGCTGCCTTGCCAGATGTGTTATCTTTCCTAGAACAGATTAGTATAGCCTCAGGTACATGGTATGCAGCTGTGATTTGGTGACTGGCTCTTTTCCATTGCTATCACAAAGAAGGTTCAAAAACAGTTTACATTCACATCCCGATAAGATGGATAAACTCATGCATTTATATTTATGCTCCAAGGCAGTGCTAACTCTCTTGCCCTCTATCAAAATATCAGCTGAGAAGCTCTAGACCAGTGCTGTCCAATAGAAATAAAATGTGAGCCATGTATATAACCTAAAATTTCTAGTAAACACATTAAAAATGAAAACAGGTAAAATTAATTTTGATAATGTATTTTGTTTAACCTAATATTTCCAAAATATCAATTTAACACAAAACTGACATAAAAATTATTAGTGAGTTTTTTTAAAAAGTGTCTTTTGTACTTCTGATGTGTTTTACTCTTCCAGTATATATCAATTTGGATGCTAAGTTTTCATGGGCTATACTTCATCTCATAAAATTTACCATTGAAAAAATAGATTCACATGCCCAGGTTTTTCCAAACCTACTTAAAAAATGTCTGATAACCAAAAAATATAAAATTTTCTCTTAATAACTGATGTATCTTTTTTAAGTAATTGATTTGACTTTGAAGCAAATGTCTATCAGTTTCAAAGTTACAACTATTAAGATTAAATAAATTTATTAACTCTTTTGTCAACTTAGTATTATTGAAATTGAATTCAAAGGGGTAGTGCATAAGTTGAAAAGCAACTCTAAGTTTATCAATATCAAAAGGTGTTCTTCAAATTTTTTCATACTTTTTGTAATCAATTTACATAGCATTGTCAATTACAGTTAAAATTTTTTCCATATTGATTGATATTGGAAAAATGTATAAATTATTATTATTGATTTGTATAATGAAAAGTTTCAAATTCAACGTAAATTTGCATACATGCATACCTAGGTAAAAAATGAGCTTTTACTTTCCTCAGAATTTCAGAGTTAGTTTATTCATATGCAGTGTGACATCAGTGAGAAAATGTAAATCATATTGCTATTTTTGCCTTTGATTATTGAATATTTGGCAAGCATTATTTCTGTTTTGAGGAGTTTATAGTATATTGAAATTGGAGCTTATAGTTCAGAAATCTTTGTACAGTTCTTCCATGAGTAAACCAATGGGTATAAGATCATTAGATTCATTGTCTTCTCTTTCTTTGAGAAGTTTTATAAAGTGATGATAACTCATAGCTTTCACATGTATATACTGCATGGTTTCAACAACCATCAGTGATGCTTTTCCTAGAATTTGCTTCAGAAAAGTGAGCACAGTTATTTCCAATATTTGTCACATAGTAGGACAAATCAATAAGGGAAACATTAGTGTCTTGTTTTAAAATTCCAGTACATCCAATTTTGACTTAACATAGCTGAATATCACCATCCATGGTGATATAAACTTATTTTTTATATCCAGGTGAAAATTTTCTTTGAGATATGTAAAAACTTTAAAAAATCTATGCCATGAGCCTGATGTTTTAAGTTTCAAACTGACATCTGTTTACATATTTGGAAGTCAAAATGAGACAAAATACATGAAAGTAGTAATTAGGCTGTGTCTTAATATTGTATAATTCATCTAAAGCTAAAAGTACTTGCAATTTTTCAAATTTTGAATCAATTTATTTTTGATACTGTTGGACAGGTATAGTTTTCTAATGAAAACTGTTTTAGTTGCTTAATTGAGGATCTTTCACCTTTTGTAAAATATCTTTTCCTATGTTTCTCATAATTTTGTAACAGACTTTCTAAAACCAAAATAGTAGTTTCTTATACCATAACTATGTCTAAAAATAATTTTCTATTTTATGTAAGAATCCAAGACATCTTACTGCTGACCAAGGCTATAAGCACAGATCCTGTTAAGATTCTTATTCTAGTTTCAGGTAAGTAATTTTTCTAATTTTTTTCTTTTTCCTGTAGAGAGGTCTTTTTATCAAATTTAGTACATGTAGGCTGAAATGTCTCAGTATTTCTCACTTTATTATCTTGAAAATTCTTTTACATGAAAAACAACGTTTTGTTTTGCTTTGCTACAGCAAATTGCAATTGCAATTTATCATGAAAGTTTGTGGCATACTTTCTTCTAGTGTCTTTTTTACTTTACCTTTCCAGTTGTAGTGCTAGCTTTTGCACTTCCGCTTAATTCTGCATCAATAATATGCCTTTGTTTTTATTTTAAAAATTTATCCATATTTATTTCTTTAAGATAGAAAAATAGTTTAATTATATTATGATTAAAATAATAATAAACATTTAATTTAATTACCAATTACATTTTATATAGGTATTATTGCAATGTGTACTGATTACAGAAAATATTCAAATAAGCACAATATTATACTGATGCCTCGGAAAAATCATTTGTACTTAATTTGTGGACATCCACTCAATCAATCTGTTTGTGTGTAATACTAGAAGTGTGCATGTCCCTGATATGTGCCCTACAGTATAGCAATGTTATGTTACTCCGTGAGATGGTTAACATGATATGTAATCTTACCAAGACAGTGAAGTTGGTTTAACAAAAAATTTACACTGCTTCAGTTTTTAAATTTAAATTCATTAAAATTAATCCAAATTAAAAATCTGTTTTTTTCAGTTGCACTAGTCACATTTCATGTGCTCCATAGCCAAATTTGGCTAGTGGCTAGTGTAATGAATGACACAGATTTAGAACTTCTGGAAGTCTTAGAGAACATTGCATTCATTCATTGCATCAATGACATGTTGGTTGGGCTGGATGAGGAAGAGGTAGCTGGCATACTGGAAGCCTTGGTATGACACGTACTAGTAGATCCAGGGAGGGGAAGAGAAACCCTGCACATATTCAGGGACTGGTTATAGTCATAAAATTCTTAGGAACACATAAGTCCATGTGTGTCCATATAGTCAGAGGCATGGCACAACATCCCTATAAAAGGAGAAGAGAAATTGCTGCATCCTGCACCCTCTATCTTGAAAAAGGGAGAGACAGCACATTCTACATACAGAGATATTGATCTTGGCCATGCACAAGGTAATGCAAAAGGCTGCTAGCTCTGAGAGGGCCCAAACAGGAAAAATTTCTGCAGCCCTGTTGCTTGTGCCATATAATCCAGTAGACGCTGTGGTTTTGGAGGTATCAGTGGTGGGAAAAGATGCTAGGTAGAGATTGTGGCAAGCTCCACTGGGAGAATCACAGTGCAGACCCATGGGGTTCTGGAGTAGAGTCATTCTATCTGCAGTGGAGAATGATATGCTTAAGAAAAATCAGCTCCTAGTATGCTACTGGTCCCTCATAGAGACAGAAGGCCTGGCAATGGGACACTAAGTGATTATGTGGGTGCAACTGTTCATCATTAGCTGAGTCCTGACAGACCCACCAAGTCATGGGTTGAATAGGCTCATGACTGTCCATTGAAAGATGGAAGTGGTCCATTCTGAGTTGAGCATGAACAGAATCAGAGGACACAGTATGTGCATAAGCGGGTAGCCCAGACCCCTGTGGCACCCCTACAGTTGCAGGAATGACTCTCCCTCAGCTCATGCCCATGGCTATGTGGAGGGTTCCATGCAAGCATCCGAAGAAGGAGGAAAAAGCCTTATTTTATTTACAAATGGGTCATCTGGTTATGTGAGTAAAAACCAAAAATGGATAACCACTACACTACAGTCTCAGGTTAGTCTTGAAAAACAGCACTGAGAAAAAAATTTCCTAATTGGTAAGAGCTTTGGATACTGCATTGGCCACCCATTTTGTAGAAGAGAAATGGCCCAACATTTAGTATACGGGAGCTTATGGGCAGTGGCGGATAGGAACAGAGTGGATAATCAAGGACAAAGAAGTCTGTATTAATAAGATGTGGATGGACAAATGGAAACTGTCATGAAGTCTGAAGATTTTTATAGCATATGTTAGTGCCCACCAGAGATCACCGTGGAAGAGGCATGTAGGCAGCCGATGTCGGCCAGCCTCTGTCACCATCCACTTCAGTCCTGGCATGAGGAATGCATGAACTGAGCGCTGTGGCAGAGATGGAGGCTACACATAGGTCCAGCAACATGGGTTCCCTGCTGGCAACAGAGACCAATACAGAACACCTAAATCACACCATTCCTTGAAAATGTCAAGTGGCCATTTGGTGGCAAGATGACAACATTGGGTCCCTTTCTTCCTGGGAAGCCAGCAGTTCACTTTCACAGGGCCTCAGCCAGCACCACTGGCTGATAAGTAGTGTTAGACCCAACAATATGAAATCCAACAAAAAGAGAGCGAGCCAGAGAGAATCCTGCATTCCTAAGACCATGAGAAGTTCGGATGCCTGGACAATGTAAGGAGTTAGTGAAAGGGAGGGAGAGAGAGAAAGATGGGGAGGTCTTCAGGGTTGATCACCAAAAGCCTTTGTAAGCCGTGCTAAGAAGTGTGGGCCATATGGATATGGGTAACCCCTGAAGGGTTTTAAAAAAGGCAGGTGACATGATCTGATTTGCCACGAACTCCTTATTATCTCTGTCTTCACTTCTTACCTTTTCATTTGTTAAGATAAGGAGAAATGTGAAGTTTAGAACTAAATTGCAATCTCATGTGAGCCAGGCCTCTGTCCTATTTATCATAGAAAAAACCCTCTCATTTCTATAATGAGACAATTGCCGAGATGATATATTCTTCAAGTAACAAAAACCTACAAAAGGAGTAGGGGGATCTTTGCCTTCTCATGTTTGTGAAAACGAAGAACAGAATATAGAAATGCTCAAAGAACATGTTTGAATACATCTCTTTGTAAAACATGACAGAAAGGAGTGATTATTTAAATTGGACAGGACTTCACATTCCTGGCTCCTCGGTGGCGATGGCTTTTGTCTGAACTCTCTTACTAGAAAAATGTCACAAAGGATAAAAAATGAGTCCAATAAGTTTTATTCAATTTCAGAGTCTATTATATATTCTGTTTTACACAAAGCATATAATTTTAAATTTCACAGATAGGCACACTGAACATACACTTGGTAGATATACAGCTATTTGTACGGGTGAAATTGAAACCCTCCAGGGAGGGTACATTAATAATTCCTCACTTGTAGGACAGAACAGCCATCTCATATTGCAAACAAAGCCCGACCAGCACAAAAGTGATTCATGGTCATTTATGAAAACTGATTACCAATCACCAGATCTTAAAGCCATGGCAACCTTTATTTTTCAATCTCATAAATAATAAGGCTCCTTTTTGTTAAACACATGAGGGACCTCTTTCCCACGGAGGAGTTAGTAAATGCAAAAGCTAATTTTCCACATCTGACAGCATGCATGAAAGCTGATGAATACATACATGATAAATATATACTTCAGTAGAAAGAAAATATTAATGTGTATATATAGTTTTCTCTCACTGAGCTGTTGATCCACGGGTGGGAGTGGGGAGGAGGGGAATGTGACCCCTTTTTTTAGTGTCCCAAAGGCAAACATTTTCCTAACAGAACAGTTTAAAATATTCAGTTTATAATCTGCAGTTTATTAATCCTAGATAAAAGCCATATTCATATTTATCTTAAATGATTCTTCTCAACAAGAGATTAAAATTGTAGCTTCTATGTTTAATAATGGGAAACAAGAGATTATAATAATACCTAATTTGTAGCTTAATCTCAACACTCAGTAAAGACATTAGACAAATCATTCATCAATTTTTCATCACCTAGGGGTCCCAAGGTACCAAGAAGAACCAGTGTGACTCTGTGACTAATGGGTCCTTCTGGGGCCCCTTTTGCCTATTTCAATGGTTGAAGGACAGATCAAGTAGATAAGAGAAAATAACAAAGTCATTTCTCTCCTTGGCCTTTACTTGTTGTGTCAGTGTCTGTTATGTGTCCCAGGGAGACGGTCACTTTTCCAAGGTCAGCTTGGAAACCTGGAAGTCTGTTCACCCATCATGTAGCCACACATGCTGGTGAGGGGATGTGGAATCCAGCACTCAGTAGAGGGTTAGGCAGAAGGTGGGGAGATCAAGGGACACAGGTAAATCTATTTATTTCCCATGCTGTGCACAACTGGTATTACATTGTTCCTTAAAACATTTTAATTTAGAGTGAGCTGAAGAAGTTGAAGAAATAATTAGACCTAACTCAGATGATAGTTTGGACCACATTCAAGGGTAATGTGGTCAGAGCTTAGCAATAGTTGAAATCTTTTTGGCAGAAGTTGACTGGTATCTGTAGTCCCTTATATTAAGAATTAGTCATTGTAGATTTTAGGCCACCTGCCTTCTCCTTTTCTAACTCTTGAGTCCTACTTTGAAGCACTTAGTCTTTCCCTGGACTTAGTCTTTCCAGAGGCTAGGACTTCCATGTCTAGGACTTCATTAAGGGAGGTTTACTGCATGCCCAGGGTCTGTGGACTCCTTCTTTGTTACACTTTTTTCTTGTCCTTTGGCCAAGCTGTGCTGTCCATTGATACACTTCCAGGCTTGAGCCTCCTTCACCTTTGCAATACGATTTTATCCACTCTTGTTGCAGACGTTGACTGGTGGCATGATTAATGATATATGCACTACCTCAGTCAAAAATGTCCAGACTGTTGCCTTCTTGTCTGCTTCCTTCAGCATTTTATAGCTAAGCCTTGAAAAGAGGTTTAGTTGTCGGGGCAAAGGTAGTTATAAAATTCCAGTCCAGTTCTGGCCACAAGAACAATCTTTAGTTCTTGTTTTGTACCAACTATAGAATCCCTTCTGGGTCTGTTCTAAGCTTTGTAAGCAGATAATTTTCAGTTTTTCAATGACATTTTTAATAGTTGCCTTCTGGAATTCAGCTTTCAAGGGATTTCCTGATAAGAGCTATGTAATCAGGATAGGATCTCTTATTAAAAGGATTTTCCTTTTCCAAATCTTGAAAAAAGTCTGTTTCTCTCTTCTTAAATTATCAGGCTATCTATCAATAATTGAAGGTGAGATTGAAACTATGACCTTGGCAGGTAGTGCAGAAGATTTGCTGAAGTTGTTCAATAGTGTGAGCTATTTTTTAGATTACGAAGTGTTTTTGAACTATATTAAAAGTAAACTTATTTTTACATTCTTCAGGGGCCTAGGAACAAGTTCATTTATTCAACAAACACTTCACTTATTCAACAACTGGTACTGTGAAAGTAGAGGAAAAGAGAAGGTGGAGGAAATTTCCAGTCACCCTTTCACTGACGCTCCTTGGCACATTGCAGCTGAGGGGGTCCGTCCTTGGCTTAGTTGCCACAGTGTCTCACAGTTCTCAGTACAATTCCAATTCTACCCCTTGATGAATGATTCACCAGGCCTAGGGCATACAGACCTTCCCCCAAATCCCTTGGGGAGTGTATTAAAATGCAGACTCCAGACTCCAAGCCATATATATAGTCAGTAACTGACTGGAAGGACTGGAAATCTATATTTTAACAAGTTCCCCAGATGATTCTTATGCAAACTCAAGTCTGAGAATTATTGCATCAGAAATTGTGGCTACAATCCTGCCTCCATAGCTTAGTAGCAGCACCTTGGACATTCTATTTAACCTCTCAGTGCCTCAATTTTCTCATTTGTAAAACGGCAGATAGTAACAGTGTCTACCTTATGAGGTAGTTGTGCGGTTTATATAAATTAATAGATGTAATTAATAGATGTTAAATGCTTAGACCTCTGCCTGGAAGTGTTATGTAACTGTTTTCAATTATTATTGTCACTGTGATTACTTGTATGGCCAATAGCAAGAGACTCAGCCTGTAAGACTATCCCTATGGACCTTCAGCTGTGCCCAGTTTCAGGGCTAGGCAGGGTATCAGGGCAAGTTGTCCTGGCTTGTGCTTGACTGGGGTAGGGTAGCAGGTGCCACATACAAGACTAGGGTGCTGAGAGAGCTCTGGGCAGCAGTGTGTGGGTGGCTGAGGACTACTGCATTTTGAGTCTCGGTCTAGTGGCTGTGTGACCTAAGACTGTAGCCTAGTTCCCTCGCTCGTTAGAGAAAGAAAAGGCAGAAAATTAAGATCTATTCCATTTCAGCTCACAAGGCTGATCTTTCAAAACAGGTTATTAAAATAGGACATTTTCTGTTGTCCTGATTTTGGTATTGTGTCCTCTGACCCTGATTTGAAGAGGGAGACCCTGCTAAAGAGAGACTGCATAATGAGCTGGTTACTCTTGACCATCACCTCTCATGAATTATGTAATGGGAGGCTGAGGAAGGAGTCAGGAAAAGAGGGAGCGGGAAGAGTTCTTTGGAGAGTGCTCCATGCTGTGCCTTTCGCCCTCTCCTGTCTTCTGCTCCCAAGTGGATAGGGGCTTCAGAGACAGATATAGAAAGCATGTGTTTGTCTACTGACCTTTGGGAGGGAGAAATGCTGGGATATGTCTCAACCCTGAGAAAGCCCCCGGTGAGGTGCTGGCTGGTGACTCCTGTGGTGGCACAACGGGGTGACTCTGGGGTGAGCTGCCCTTCCACCACAGAGGGGAAAAGGGGCTTGTTTTCCGTGGGCCAGATGTTGGTCCTGTGGGACAGATGGGGCCAAAGAACCCTGGCTGCAAGGGTGTACTGCTTGGGGTGACACGAGCTCTTCAGAAGGAGGTTGAATGCACCATGAGCTATAGAAGATATGGACGATCAGGGGGGGTTGCTGGAGATGGTACCAGGGAACTGCTGTCAGAGCATGGGCCTGCAAGGGGAATCTCCAGACACCCACAAAAGCAACCCAGGAAAGAAAGAATCAAGTCAACATCTGGACAATCACCATACCCAAGGCACCAACGCCTGTCCTGACTAGAGAGACCTTTTCTTGTCCATTTTACCAATTCTCCCTTCCCTTCACCTGACTCCAGAGAGGCCAGAAATGGTCAGTGGGGGAGGAGGTGAAGCAGGACCAAATCTCAAGTTGTCCATGCGCCTCCAAGTTTGCTGATGTAGGTTTCTGAGCCTGGGACAAACCAAAGCTGGGGGAGGGGAGAGACTTTATATTGAACACGGGTTTGAAAGTTTGATATTAGACTGGACTGGGGCTATCAAAATCTTGAAGTGACTGGAAAAACTACAGGAAGCATCTGGGATTTTATCCAATGACAGAGAAGACTGTTCTACAGAGTATGTTTAAAGGGGCAGCAGAGAGACAGAGTGAAGTTATTTTCTGCCGGCATGCTGCCAGATCAGCTGGTTCACAAAACTAGTCACCCTTGGAAAGTTGTAAGAATCAAACAAGCCCATGACCAGGAAAGTTCTTTTGAATGTTATTAAGTGTTGTACACATTTTGAAGTATTGTTTATATAATTGTATACATGGAACTGTAGCTGGACAAAATAAAATGAAGACACCTTGTAAGCACCTACTCAAAGATGAAATGAAGAGAATGCTAATTGCTGATCACTTGATTAAAAACAAATAAAATTTAAAAAGCATTTACTCCGTGAGAAGAAGGCCCTGCACTAGGTGGTCAGTGGATATAGAAACAAACATGACATTTTTTCTGCCTGCAGGGAGCTTGCTGTCTCTAAAGAGGGACAGTTGCATACCCCACAGTCTTTCTACCCACCTTTCTGCCATGCCAAATAAAGTCAGACAGCAATGGGGAATGTGATCAAACTTGAAAATAGGTCGCAGAAGCTGATTCTCCATAGAAGTGATTCACACTGAACACCAGGATCTCTTGTCTTCCTGCTGCCCATCCGTGAACTCCTCAAGCCTACACTTCCCTCGCCCTCAAATGCTTGCCTTTCTCTGAGCATTGCCCTTCCCGGGCCCCCATGCCTGCTGGATGCTTGCTCCGTTGTCTGCTCCTTCTGCCTGTCCCACAGTGGACTCCTCACGATCTGCTGCTCAGTTGCTCTTTTTACCCTCAGGCAAAGAATCCCCTTCCTTTTGCCACTGGAATGTTGCACAGGAGAGAAGGAAGGGCTGGCCCAGTGCAGACCACATGGATTTTTTAAACGACCTCCAGAACCTCAGCTGCACCTGGAAGGAGAGCAGGCAGTGACCAGCTCCACGGTACCATTTTGGTCCTTCTTAGGTGGCATCATCTTCTTAGATAATGTGGCATCTGGTGCATAATAGGAGCTTAATAAATATTAGGGTAAATTAATATCTTTACTTGTTATACATAGCTTTCTGGGTGACAGCAATGAAGCTAATCCTAAGTCCTTCCTAATCCAGGATACAGACAGCTTTCTTCTTACTACTGTTTCAAGTGTATCTTCCGGATAATCAGGCTATCCAGAATGCTGATGTATTGCCATGGTATCAAACTATGACAGACATGGCAGTGTGAATACAGCAGCATGTGAAATGAGAATTCCAGCTACACCAGCAAAAGGGATGCTGTCTGGTCTGTATCTCCCAAATGTGAGAAAACAAGTCAGTCTGGCAACTGGATAAACAAAACAAAATGAACAAAACAAACAAACAAACCCCATGGTTCTGCGTTCTTCAGGGGAGACCATCTCCACTCTGAGCTAGCATCAACCTGACTGTTGTGTGTGGTCAGCCTTCTGCTGCCGTGTAGGGCCACTCTGGTCCGAGGCACAACTCTGCCTGTGATGGGGAGTAACCCTCCTCTGATCCACACCGATGGTCTTAGTGACTGTATCTTTGGGGCAGCTCCACTACCTCTCAAAATGTGCAAATGAGACATTCATTCTGGTCTCTGGGGCTTGGTATGTTTGGGATACCAGGGCAAGGGAAGAAAAGGACACCAGGAAGTGACTGCTGAGAGCCAGACTGCAGAAGAGAGACAGGAAGACCATCAACACAGACAGAAACTTAAAGAGATCAGCAATCTGGGGGCTATTTATTCCATAAACAAACAATCTGTGTAACCTTTCAATCTTCCTTCTGTACTACATCAGGGCTCATTTTAAAAAATACACAATTTTGTGAGCACCAGTCATTAAGGAAAAAGTGAATTATTTTAGTGGAGATGGAAGTGAAGGTGTCATGCATTGTGAAAAATTTTCCATTCAAAGTGAATACAAAACAGAGGTACGATTTTACTTCATGATGGTAAACTTATCTGGAATGCTGCATTCCCGTAGTGTATCAGTTCAGAATTAGTTAATTGGACATCTTCTGCCTGCCTATTCCTTTTCAGGCCTATAAACACATTAAGACCTAGTCTCTGTCCTTAAGGCACTTACAGTTTTTCAGGGGATACTCCAGTGAGAATCATGTGCATCTCATTGACGGCTGCTGTGGGAGCCCTTCTGTGCCTTTTAGTGACTCTCACTTTCACTTTCTTCAAAGGATGTACTTCTATGCCACCCAGGGCCATTCTGTCACAAGGTAGAGCTTCTGACCCTGATCCTTGGAGCTGTAGAAATGATGTCTGCCCTGGGATCCATGAGGGTTTTGGGAAGAGTGTGAGAACTGCCCCCAAATTAGTAAAGAAGTGTGTATCACAAAGCACGGTCCTCCAGGCCCCACAGGAGTTCCCGAAGCTGCAAGCAGAATCTTTTCTCCCCCAGAGGCAGTATGCGGTGGGTGTGGAGATAGCCCACACGGTAGGGGATGACCTGGCTATCGGTCATGCCTCTAAACCTGCAGGCCTTAGGGGAGACACTTCTCAGTTTTCCTACCTGAAAAACAAGAGGGCTGAACTCACACCATCTGTGGGGTCCTTCCTGAGTTGACTTTTCAATTAGGCCATTTCCTCTTGCTGTGCTGTTGTTGTCCGTGGCCGATTCTGCTTCACTGGCATTTGGAGTAAGCCGATGAGGTAGTGAATACAGGCCACAGAGTTCTTTGTATGGTACTAGGATGGACTGTGGCTCGCTAAAAGCCCTGTGTACCCAACCTCCCCAGTTTACACAGCATGAAAGGCAACGGCTCCAGGGTTCTGTGTTTGGCTCTATGGTTCCCACATTCTGTGCATTAAACTTTGGTGAAGGTCAGAGGGGGCAGTGAGGAGCCATGTCCATCCTCGCGTGTCCTTCATCTTTTTTTTTTAATTGAAATATAGTTGATTTTACATATCTGTGGGGTACAAAGTTGAATATCAATACCTGTGTGCAATATGTGATGCTCAAATCAGGATAATTAGTATATTCAACAATATACAATGTAATCGTTTTCCATGGCCCTTTACCAATTCCTCCCTTTCCCTCCACCCCTTTCCCACCTCTGGTATCCTCAGTTCTGTTCTCTCCTTTTGAAAGTTCAATGTATTATTGTGATTGTTGTCTTTCTTTTTTTATTTATTTGCTTATATTTTTAGCTCCCTTTATGAGTGGGGTGGGCAGATGTCGTAGATCTTGAGTGTACCCTTTGTCCTGCTTGTTTGTGGATTGGCAGCAGTTTGGAAGATTTCTTAACCAAGATCCATTGACATTCTTGCCAAGATTCCACATCTGAACCAGACTTTGTGTTCTCCCCTAGGCCACAGGCTACCTGAATGGAGAAATCAGGACTCATTAAAGATCCTATTAAATCCTAGTCATTCCTCCAAAACAAAGAGATGACTGGAGAAATAATTATTAGTTTATTTCATTCCTATTCACTCAGGCTGGACATCTTAGGACAGACACCCTTAAGTCTCTTTCTACCTTGGGCCTAATATCTAATCAGTAGCTGGACCTCCTGATGCTCCTCTGTGCTTTTCCTCCCCTCGTCTGTGTCTCTCTCTACCACCCTGATTTAGGACTGTCTCACAGCTTATCTTGACTACTACAATATCCTCCAAAATTGCTGCCATGCCTCATCTCTCAGCATTCCCAAATCTCATCCATCCTACGTGTATATCTATATTAGCTTCATAAATTTTAATCCCTGGTCGTGGTTTTCTTCTATCCAAAAATTTCAGTGTTTTTTTATGGGTCAAGAATAAACTCCTCATTCCTCAGCCACACATTCCAGGCCCTCCAACCTCCCACTCCAATTCTTCATCCTCATCCTGACATTTCAACGCAAAACCTAGGCCCCAGCTTCACTGATTTCTTTGTGAACCTCCAGGGAACTTTTATGTCCTTCTGCTACACACTTATGTACATGCCTTATAACTCCCACTATGCTGTAAGCCCCTTAGGGGTAATATTCAGGCCGACTCCCTGACTCCCACGTCGTCGCTAGCCCAGAGTGTGATACAGACTGCCTTATAGATTATAGAACAAATTAGTGATTGTATCGCATAAAGCCACTGCCATTTCTACCCTCTGCTCTTCTCTCACATAATGCTCTGTTTGGAATGCTCTTTTCTATTCGCTTTAAATTTTTTGCTAATTTTGGTGAGTTAAAGTTAATTTTCATCTAAATTTTCCATTTATTAGCATAAAGCTCTTCATGATCTGTTCTTACCTTATTAATGTTCGTGGCTTCTGTAATTAAGTTCCCCCTTTCATTCCTGATATCGTTTATTCATGAATTCTCTACTTTTTATCTTGATCACTCTTGCTAGAGCTTTGCTAATTTTGTTACTCTGCATAGAACCAACTTTTGGCTTTTGTTTTATTCTCTTTATTGCATGTTGCTTTTCTATTTTATTAATTTCTTCTTCTCTGCTCTTTATGATTTCCCTCTTCTACTTTTTGGGGATTTAATTTGCTGTATTTTTTTTTTTTTAATTTTCTAAGAGAGATGCTTAGTTCAATACTTTTCAGTGTTTTTTTTTCCTCCTAATATAAGCATTTGAGGTTATATTTTTACTATCAGTACTGTTTTAATTGTATTTCATAATCAGGGAATTGTTACATAGCATTATTGATTGACTCTAGATACTTTCAGATTTATAATGTGAATTCTACTTTGATATGTGATAACTTAGGAGTATGTGTTTATATTTCCAAACATGTAAAATTTTTCCTAGTTATCTTTTAGCTACTATTTCTTACCTAATTGTTTTGTGCTCAGAGAATTTAATGTGCTACCAAATCGTTTGAAATTTATTGAGACTACTTTGTGGCTCAATATTTTGTTGATTTGGGTTGAAAAGACTTCATTGTCTTAATTGTTGGGTGGAATGTTCTATAAGTGTCCATTAGGTTATGCACTTAATAGTATGATTTCAATTGGTATTCTTAATGGCTTTTCCCCCTGCTTTTCCCCAGTTACCAAGATAACAATGTTAAAAAAAAATCTCCCTTTAACATGGTAGTTTGTCTATTTTTCTCTATAGTTATAGAAATTTTTGCTTTAAATGTTTTCAGGATATATTATTAGGTACATGCACATTAAGAACGATTATGACTTTCCAATAAATTGAGCCTTTTAATATTGTTCATATAGTGATCTTTTTTCTTTCTTTAGCTATGTTTTCTCCTAACAGTCAATTTTTTCTGATATTGATGGTTTTCTTTCTTTAATATTTACCCAGTATATCTTTCCGTTATTTAATTTCAACTTATTGTATCCTATGTCTTAGATGCGTCTCATAAACAACAAAAGCTGGATTTATTCTCATAATGCTCAATCTTTACCTTGTAATTAGAACATTTCATGTACCAATATTTATCATAATTACTGATATATGTACATGATATATTTATTTCTATGATACATTCATATTCATATATACATACACAATATATTCATTTTGTGTATTATATTTATAGTATCTTATTTTTTCTATTCATTTTGTCTGTTCTTTATTTTTTTCTCCTTTCTTACCTTACTTTTGAGTGATTTTATGTTTTATTATTACATTTTTTCTCTCTCTTTTTTTAGCAGCTGTACACTCTATTTTTCTTCTTTTAGTGAGTACTCCAGAAATGTTTTTTTTTTTTTTTTCCTTTTTGTCTTTTTTACTGACCGGTAACGGGATCGCAACCCTCGGTGTCGCGCCCGCACCGTGCTCAGCCAGTGAGCGGGAACTGGTCTCCACATGGGATCCGAACCCTCGGCGGGAGCGCCGCTGCGCTCCCAAGCGGCTCACTCTCCAGTGCACCACTGGGCTGGCCCCAGAAATGTTAACAAGCATACATAACTTGAATTCTACAGTTAATCAATATTTTTTACCTTTATTCTCAACAATGACCCCTTTAGTCTCCTTTTATCCTGTCCTGTTTTTTTTCTCCTTTTTGTTAACAGCTTTGAGATATAATTTGCACACATACAATTTGCCTATTTAAAGTGTAGAATTCAATGATTTTTAGTATATTCACAGAGTTGTGCAACCATCACCACTATCTAATTTTAGAACATTTTTATAACCCAAAAGAAACCCATACCCATTAGCAGTCAATCCCCATATCTCTTCCAACCCCCAGCTCCTATCAACCACTAATTTATTTTCTTCCTTTATGGATTTGCCTATTCTGGACAATTAATATAAATGGATTATACAATATGTGGTCTTTTGTTATTGGCTTCTTTCACTTAGCATAAAGTTTTCAAGATTCATTAGTGTTGTATGTGGTGTTGTAGCATACATCAGAACTTTATTTCTTTTTATGGCCAAAAAATATTCTATTATATTTCTATACCTAATATTCATGTTTATTAGGTTTTGTAAATGCTTTCAAAGCTAAAGTTCAATGATCATGTTAAATCTGAAGGCTACTTATTCTCTGGTTTGAAATTATTTACTCACCGAAGTTAAATTTAGCCTTTTTAGTTGTTTGCAGCAGGCCGTTCACTCTGGTACCATATTAGAAGACCGAGTATCCACCCAAAGGCTCTCTTTTCTGTGCATTCAACTCTCCCATTCATTCTTTTCCACCAGATTGAACCTTCTTCATTAGTAAGCTTATTTTCTGATCTGCCAGTATACTGAGGTCCCCCCCTCCTCAATTCCTTTGTCACTATTTTTGGACTGTATTTGTATGCCTTTGGCATAAATGGCTCTCTATTCAATTACCACTTACTCTGGTGAGAAGCCCTGGGTGGGCACAGAGAGTCCCTGATGTTTCTCTCTGTCCTTAGAAAGGCAGTCTGACTTAGTGTAGGGTGAGGTGGAGGGTAGGTATTCAAGTAAGAACTACTGAATAACTGAATGGACAGTCAAAGGCTTCTATTTTCTTCCATTATGATTCATTTCTCTGAGCTAAATTTCATGTAGGTGGCTCCTGATACCTGGATAAAGTGAGCTGAGATCAAGGTGCCAATATACCACCCTGGGCACCTTCTCTGGGTCTGGCTCCTTGGTCTCAGGGACACAGAAGTGGCCAAAGTGCGAGTTCTCATCATTTACAGCCTCCAAAGGGCGTGTGGGAGGATACAGAACAAGTCATCTTCCCCAGGCTGGCTCTGTTGATGACTCCGACTCCTGAGGACTGGGAGGCATTTGTTGCAATTTTGATTTCCCAAGTTCAGAGGGGGCTTAGATATGTGCCAATCTTAAGCTCCTTATTGTCTTTCTGCATATTAAGTGGCAAAACCAAGGTCTCAATGGAGCATATTCAAAATGGAGATCAAGAGAGGAATTTGGATCAGATCTGATTAAACCCTAATCTCCTTATTATTACCACATTGAAAGGAAAGCACTGACCAGCATCAGTGGTGGGGCATTTTTCCTGGAGTTGCTTATGTGGCTTGCTGTGGTAGGCAGGGTGTAGTGACCCAGGAGGCCTCTCAGGTGGGGGAGACCTTCCTTCTCTGAATTTGCAAATCTTTAAACTGAGATGGGAAAATGGAGAGCACTGAGGTCGAACAGATGGGGCTGTGGCGACTCCACTTTGGGCTAATGAGAAAGAGCATTCCCAGATAGCAAAGGGCTCAGGAGGGACCCGAATCAGCCAGCTTAAAAGAGTTTAGAGAAGGATTAGGGAGGCAGGGAAGAATCATCATTGCGACTGCTTTATGAAACCAGCACATTGTCCTTCTTTCTTTCTGAAATAGCAGTTGGATCATCAGGGATGCCTGGTCTTAACACAGGTTAGAGAATGTATATCTCTTTTTTAAAAGATCAAATAAGTGAAACAAAAATGAAAATATGGTGCTACAGCCTAGCAATAACAGGGAAAGATTTCACATAAACCAAATCTAATTTATAGTTGGCACTTGTGAAGGGTTGTGGAGCCTTACACATAATAGAGGCTTAATGGGTATTTGTTGAATTTAATGATTTGAATCATTTGCAGCAAAACAAATTCCACTTTGTCTGAATTGCCCAGATAGGTTTCCTCCTTGCTCCATTTAGCACAGCAAGCAGGTGAGATTTTCCATGTGCAGTTGAACCACAGGATGATGGGACCCTTGCCCATCAGCACACCATGCCCTAAGCCAAAGAGGTATGCAACATTTGTACTGAAATAGAAAGACTTTGGCCTGACTCCTGGCTTTCCAATTTACTCATCAGTAAAAATACAGGATTTGTTGATAAGAATTAACATTTATGATGAAACAACACAATGTCTGGCACAGAGTAGCCCTCAATAATTGTTTGCTACAAAAACAAAATTGTGGTTTCCTCATAAGATAGGGTTTGGCAAAAGTTGGCATCCCAGCCTGAGGGCTCCCCACTAAAATATCCATGCATTCTGAGAAAATCATTTAAAGGCCTAGTACCCTAAGTGTTATTTAATCTATGATGATGTCTAAGCTGGATTCTGTAAAGCTACATGACTATGCCAGTTGTCAAGTAAGGCAAATCATACCTAAAGCCGAAATGTTTCTTTATTTTAGTTATACTAAGTTCCTACTTGTATTGTCAGGGCTAGGGCTCAGACCCTTCAAACCCATTGTACAGACCAGACCCCTCACACGCAGATCCACAAGCTCTATGTAATTGGGAAAGATCCCGAGAGCTATTGGCAGATGACACGAGCTCAGTCTGCAGCAGCAGCAGCAGCTTACAGGTCCAGCAGCTGTGGTGGTGGCCTCTTGGGGCATCCTGGAGGCACTGGAAGCAACAGCCTCCAGCAGCAGTAGCGGCGTCCCCATGGCCCCCCCAAGGGGGGCTGGGGATGCGGGCACCATGGATCAGAGCCACTCATCCTTTATACTTAAGTCCATAACCCAGGACACCTGGGTGCACATGTGCAATTACATTAGACAATAACCAAGGAACACCTGGGCACATGTGCATATTAACATCAAATGCTCGGCAAGATTCTGAATATCTGAGGGGCCCTGACCATTTTCCTATATTTTCTGAACAAATTCACATTAATTGTGGCAAGGTATGCATCTGATTGGAAATCTACATCACCGACTGGGGCTAGTGCTTTGCCACTAGAAGGACAGACAGCATAGCTACAGCCCTGAAACAGGGTTAGGAGAGACACATGATGAAAAACTGCAGCAAATGGAAAACTCATAGCAAAAACTGCTTCGTAAAGGAACCAGGCATGTTTTATTTCACCTGATTAGTAACTCTTTTTCCTTATCTGCTCAGGAACATAAATTCCAATTTTATTATATCGTTAGAGGCAGCAGCAGACCAAGGGAGGGACTTTGTAACCAGTAAAGTTAGAGGAATGAATGGGTTGTGGCAAAAAGAAAGCACTTCAGGAGTTGGAGTTTTCATCTGCAGTTAAATGAGAATGTCAGGAAGTGGGGGCTCAGGCATCAGGATTTTTTCAAAGCTCATCAACTGATTCTAATATGTAGGTAGGGTTTCAGATTATTCCACTCTTTCAGATTATTAAGTAATAAATTTCCCTTTAGGTGAAAGTTACAATCAAATCATTTTTCAGTCCAGTCTTTACACTAGATGGTAATCAAAGCAGTGTTTTTCAAAATACTTGTTAAAAATACAAATAATGGAACCCAAGATATACCAAATCAGAATCTCTGGGAAGTGGGGAGGGGGTAGGGGGTTTGGTCTTGGGAATCTGCATTTTTAACAAGCTCTCCAGCTGCTTTTTATACTTACTTAAGTCTGAAAACTTATGACGGTGAATTGCAAACTTAACTACCTATTGGAATTATAAAACCTGGCGTCTGAGCCTCTACTCCTAGAGATTTTTCACTTAATTGGCTAGGCAGAGGCCTCAGGGATCAGCCAGTTTAAAATCTCCCCAGTGAATTCAATGTACTGCTAGGATTAAGAACCACTGAACTAGAGGATATGTATGTTAATAAACCAGTAAACTTAAAATGTGAGAGGAAAATTCCTACAACAACAATGTGGACAGTGAATCCATCTCTCTTGCTTATTGGTTACACAAGTTTTCCATTTCAAGATTAAGCAAATGACACAAATATGGGACAATGGGAGGGGCTGCACATCTGTGGCAAACCAGCATTTACTACCATATGGTACCCAAGGATTAAAAACTAGATTCGTTCCCTTTGAAAGAGGAACCCAACAAGCATGTTCACTATTAAAATTTGTCCTGGAAGTTTTAACTAATGAAATATTGTAAGAAAAAAATGGGGGCAAACATAGTGAAACAGGTTACTAAAATTATGATTATTTTTGACTATATGATCTTTTGCCAAGTGAATCTGATGTATAACTAATAAGAAAGCTTAGAAAGTTGGTAAGATATAAAGCAAACCTTTCCCATATTTTAACATTAACCAGTTAGAAAATAATAGAAGATGATGTCACTCGCATCAACAAGTAAAAGAAATCTTAATAAGAAATGACAAGATATATAAGAAAATCACAAAACATTAATGAGCAACATAAAAGTTTATAAACCATTATTTAAAAGACATAATGTAAATGACCAATAAGAATGTAACTTAAAACTTACATATTTTTTGTTTATTTACTTTGCAAAGAGAAAAACTATAGAGAGGTTGTGGTAAATTGGCCTCTCTTCTATGCTACTGTTAAGAATGTAAATCTGTATAATCACTATTGCAAGGTGTAGGGAAAGTGAAGGAAAATGGTCAGGGCCCCTCAGATGTTCAGAGTCTTTCTGAGGATTTGATGGAAATATGCGCGTGCACCCAGGTGTTCCTTGGTTATTATCTAATGTAATTGCGCATGTGCACCCAGGTGTCCTGACTCACACCCAGGTCTCCTGGGTTATTAGACTTAAGTATAAAGGACAAGTGGCTTGGATCCATGGTGCCCCTGCCCCTGGGACACCCCCTGGGGGGGCGGGGTGGATACGGGGAGGCTGCTGCGGCTGCCTGCTGTAAGCTGCTGAGGACGCGGAGGACTGAGCTTGTGTTGTTTGCCAGTGGCTGCCAGGATCTTTCCCAATTACCTAGCTTGTGGACCTGCATGTGGGGGCGTCTGTTGACCCAGCCTGGCATGTGAGGGGTCTGGGACCCAGTCTGTACAATGGGTTTGAAGGGTGTGAGCCCCTGCTAACCTAGCAGTCCAATTGGCTACATTGGCAAGATTCCAACAATTGCCAATACACAAGGCAATTTAGGAGCATGTATTAAGAGTCAAGAATATGTATTCTTTAATTTCCAGAACTTTCAATAAGTAATTTCACTTCTATGAATTTTTCTTTAGGACATAATCAGAGATTTGTTTTTATAGTGAAAGTTAGGAAGAAGGCAAATGCCCATAATAGG
Organism: Galeopterus variegatus; assembly: GCF_000696425.1. Lineage (NCBI taxonomy): Eukaryota > Metazoa > Chordata > Mammalia > Dermoptera > Cynocephalidae > Galeopterus > Galeopterus variegatus. The sequence goes on along the minus strand of NW_007728787.1, from coordinate 91,047 downwards.
AGATTGCTTAAGTAAACTTTGGTTTAGACCTATAATGTAGTTCTATACAACCTTAACAAACTAAACTCTTTTCAGAGAAAAATGACATGGGAAAGTGTGTGCTATTAGTAGACAACAGAAAAGACCACTAAGGTAATTTGCTTATTGGCTTCTGGGGAGAGGAAGTTTAAACCTACCCACACCCTCTGATAGAATCAAATCTGGGCAGATTTTATTGAGTCATTGTAAGGAAAGTGAAAGTAAATGGTCAGGCTCCCTCAGATGTTCGGTATCTTGCAGAACATGTCCTAGCTGTTTAATGTAAATATGTTAATTGCACACTTGTGTCCAGGTATTCTGTTGCTTTGCGTTGCTTCACCCCCCACGGATTTGTCACCCCACTTCCCCTGGGTGACGAAGACGCAAAGGATTACTCAAAGTCCATCTCTTCTGAGCAGAGAGAAGCCCCAAAGTGGTTAACTTCCTTGGGACCCTCCAGTAAGACTAAAAAGCATATGTACTTCACAGGGCCTGGTTTTCCAAAGTCTTGCAGTTTCAAATATTGACCTTGCAAGGACAGGAAATTTTCCCCAGGCTAGTGAGACTTTTTTGCAAGATAAGAATTGTGGCACAGCAGGTTGCTGGCTCAAAGACAGACTAGTTACTGATTGTTATGTAAAGATACTGAGAAATTGCTGCAAGAAGGAATGTTTGCTAAGATCAAAGCTTTTGTTAATTGCCTTACTGGGATGTCATCTGGCTTGTTTCACTGAAAGTTACCAGCCTATATTGTTAAACTATAACCCCACCTGTTTTCTCTTCCTGTAACTTCCTGGTCTGCAAAATAAATGCAGGAAGAGAACCCCAATTCGGTGTTAATTTTCCAAGAAAGGGTTGCCTCTTGGTGGAGGGTCCCAGGGAAGTTAACAACTTTGGGGCTTCTCACTGCTCAGAAGAGATGGGCTTTGAGTAATCCTTTGCATCTCCATCACCCAGGGGAAGTGGGGTGACAAATCCATGGGGGGGAGCAAAGCAACACAAAGCAACAGTATTTCTTGGTTATTATCTGATATAATTATGCATGTGCACTCAGGTGTTCTTTGGTTGCCTGACTCACACCCAGGTGTCCCTGGGTTACATGACTAAAATATAAAGGACAAATGGCTCTGATCCACAGTGCCCCTTGGGGATGTCCCCAGGGGCCACCAGGCTGTTGCTCCTGCTCTATCTGCTATAGACTGCAGCTACTGCTGCTGAGGAGGCTGGGGGCTGAACTTGCATCTGAATGGAGCATGTCAGCCTTGCCAATGGCTCCCAGGTTCTTTCCTAATTACCTAGCTCATGACCTGCATATGAAGGGTCTGTGACCCAGTCTGTACAATGGGTTTGAAGGTTCTGAGCCCTAGCCCAACAGTCATATTAGCAAGTAAAAAAAACTTTGTATGATTATAAGGTCTTATTCAGATGAGTGACTCTTCTCTTGCTTTTGTGCTGCTGGAATTATAATGGCACTTGTGTCTTGACCTCTTTTTCTCCCTCTTAGAAGGCAGATGCAAGAAAGTAGGCACTGAGGAGAGGCAGAAGCTGTAGCCATTGGGGCAAACATTCTCTCCTGCTACCTTTGTCTCTTAGTCCTTTTCTCTGGTGCCAAAAGCCTGTCTTGAATCAACGTTCCTTCTATTACGGTGATAAGAGACAAGATCTCAGTTTGGGTTTAGGGGAAGCAGAGAGGGTAGGTCCTTTGTCCTGCAACTCAGGTCTCCCCAGCATAAGCAGCAGCAATCCTTCCTCTTGTTTTTCAGCTTTTCAGGCTTGGGACCAAACATCAGCTAAAAACAGTATCTAACAATACCTTGCCTGCTGGATGTACAGATTTATTTCACTTGGAGACCTTTCACATTGTAGTGCTCTATCTAGTACAGGATTGCAGGATTTTAGTTTCTGATCTAATACCATCTTAACCTCATCAGGATTTCTCTCAGTCTCTGACTTTCTGTGTTGTCTCATCTCTCTGACTGATTTTTACAAATGGACAATGGCCAGACCATGTATAATAATAGAACTCAGACTCACAATAGGTAGCAACCCGCTCAGGAAGACAAACCACAACCTCTGTAGCAATATCCCCAGAGTCAGGACTTAATCAATCACTGCCAGGTGCCTTAAGTTTGGCCCCTGTTTCCAATTTAGAACCAACCAGAGAAAGTCAAACGTGCTTCCCTCACCAATCACGTAGGATGCCCTGCTTCTCCTTAACTTCCCGCTTCCTTATGCCAACAGCCTCCAATTGAGGCATGCCTGAACCTTCCCCCCCCCTTTTTTTATTGTAAAGCCTTTGTACTTGCTGCCTGCCTTTGAGTGTCTGAAATACAAGTGGTGGTGGCTGACTCCCTTGCTATATAGCAAGCTCTGAATAGTCTTTGCTTGTTCTCATTTGAGTGGTCCTTATTTCCACACTTTGATTCTCCTATAGGTATGACTATACACAGAAAAATTTATGCCATAAAAGGAGAAACATCCTGACTCTGTAGAAGTATATATAATAATCACACTTCATGTACATTGCTTTTATCTGGGAAAACAAAGTGGTCACACTGGAACTCAGGGGAGGCCTGGCTCCCATCACAGTTCCAAGAAGTTATAAAACCTCAGGGAAGAGAACAAAAAAAACCCTGTAGATTAGAATCACAGCTCTTGGGGTGAGAAACTGGAGCAAAAGCCAAGTGGAGACAGGAAGTAAGAGGTCAGTGTGATTTATGTGTAGGGCAATGGGATCATATAAAAGTCTCATCTAGAAGTATGCTGGGGCATAGAGGAGAAGGGAGATTGGAGGCAGGGAGGCTAGCCAAGAGCTCTTACAACAGTGTACTAGGAGTTCTAACGTAACCTGCGGAAAAGGGATGGACAGATCTGTCCTTAGAGACAAACTGTGGATGGTTAATTTCATGTCAACTTGTCTGAGCTATGGGGTGTCCAGATATTTGGTCAAACATTCTGGGCTTTTCTGTGAGGGTGTGTATTGCTAGAGCAATTGTCAGAAGACTACCGATGTGGGCAATTGTTGGAATCCAGCCGATGTAGCCAATTGTCTTGCTAAGTTAGGGGGGCTCACAACCTTCAAACCTGTTGTATAGACTGGGTCACCAGACCCCTCACATACAGGTCTACAAGCTGGGTAACTGGGAAAGATCCTGGGAGCCGCTGGCAGACAACACGAGCTCAAGTCCTCAGCTTCCTAAGCAGCAGCAGCAGCAACTTACAGATCCAGCAGTAGCAGAGGTGGCCTCTTGGGGCATCCCAGGGGCCTTGGCAGCAACAGCCTCCGGCAGCAGCAGCAGCCTCCTTGTGGCCCTTCCGGGGGCATCCCAGGGGCAGGGGACTCCTGTGGATCAGAGCCGCTCATCCTTTATACTTAAGCCCAATAACCCAGGACACCTAGGCTCACATGCACAATTACATCAGACAATGACTAAGGAACACATGGGCTCACGTGCATATTTACATCAAATGCTCGGCAAGATTCTGAACACCAGAGGGACCCTGACAATTTATCTTCACTTTCCCTTCAGGGTGTTTTTGGATAAGATTAACATTTAAATCAGTAGAATGAGTGAAACAAGTTTCCCTCTATAATGTGGCCGGCCTCATCCAGTCAGTTGAAGGCTTGAATAGAACAAAAGGCTGATCATCCCAGATTTCTCCTGCCTGACAGCCTTCAAACTGTGACATCAGCTGTTCCTGATTTTATAGCAACTGCTGCCTTTGGACTCCTTTAGCCTATGGATTTGTCAACCTCCATAATCACATGAGCCAATTTCTTATAATAAGTTTATTTATATATAAGATATACATATTTTTATGTATGTACACATACAAACACATACACAGGATATGAGGTTACTTCAAAGAGATCATGGAAAGATTTGTATTATCTTTTATTTTTCATGAACTTTTGAAAAACCTTCATATATATGTATTATATACCTTATACGTATTCTATGTATATCCCATATATAGAATATACATAGAAAAAATATATATGTATATTATATATAGGTCGTGTTTTTCTGGAGATACCTGCACTATACCATATATACTGTAGAAGATATTTTTAGACATTGATTAGACTTAAAAGGCTGAGCTGGCATGATGAATGAAAGAAACTGAGGCTTTGAAGCTAAAGGTGAATCGTTGATAGAAACAGGAAGACAAGAAGGCCAGGAATTATATAGGGCAGAGGAAGGGTGACACTGGCCAGTTCTCTTTGGAATATGTTGAGTTTCAAACAATAGCGGGTTATCCAAGAGGGGCTGGGTAGCACGCCAATAAAATACCCTCAGTATTGTTCTTTGAAAGGAAAACACCAGTAGGTTACAAAAATCTAATGAATTATAGATAGGTTGGTTTTTTGAAACAATTATCACCAGCCCTGTCACCACAGGTGATCATAAGTGTTCTTAAGGAAAGTCAGCAGATTTTAATACAAATTAATTTTAGTTTATTTTGCTCAATAATCATAATCTGAAACAGCCCACGCAAGTAGGAATGAAGTGAAATCAAGTATGAGAGCATATACCACTAGTATTTTGCAACTGAAAGCGAGTTGTAATTGTTATGCAAAACTATCCAGACTGCCAGTCTCCACTGAACTCAGCAGGTGACCCCTTCCCTCTCTAATTCTCTTTGCTTGTGCGTAACCAGACCCAATTGGTGTACAGAGGGACTGCTCAAAAACATTGTCGAATGCGTAAACATGAACCAGGGTTAGAAAAACAGGATTAATGCAGTCTGCTTAATGAGTGTTCTCTGCTGAATGACTCCTCAGCAAGAAGGCAAATGTCCAATAGATTCGAGAATGTAACGAGAGCGGCAAGAACAGGTCCACTGGTGGTGTTGCTCTCCGAGCTGTCTGATGCCCTGCTCTGCGCTTCAGTCCCTGCACACTGAATCGTTAACCTTTGGCACTGAGTAGGGTTCAGCATTTCAGAAGTGTCTTGATTATGAAAAATCTGCCAGCACTAATGGGGAACCTCTGACCCAGGTGCCAGCCTAGCTTTACAGCTCCACAGCTGCTGCGATTTTGATTGAAAAACAGGTCTCTGGTGTCAGGAACAAAGTAACTGGGAATTGGGCCACCTGTAATAGTTACACTTTTATGCAGACCATGAAGATTGTTCTTTTGTTTTCTTTCTTTTTTTTTTTCCTCCTGCTGTCAAAAGACTGTTTTCCTGTACCATGGGAACACGAAACATGCAAATCACTGCCTTTCACCCATCCATTTCAGTTAGGTACCTGCTGCATGCCAGTCACTGCTGGTTCCTGGGGTTTCTTAAATATTGAAGAATCATGGGCACACACACACACACACACACACACACACACACACACACACACAAAACAAACAAACTCTTTTGGAGCCCAACTAACCTGTTTCTATAGCTGAGGACTTTTTCAACTTTTGTTTGTGAAGGGACATGATCACTGTACTTCTCTTTTAAGTAAACCTAAGATTGTTTTGAAGATCTTAAAATTCATCCTACTCACTGTCAAGAAAATTTCTGAGGGCCTCTTCTATGCCAGGCACTGTTCTGGGCACTGAGTATATCAAAAAAAAAAAAAAAAATCCCTTTCCTCATACAGCTTATTTTCTAGTGTTTATGGTGGAGAGAGCCAGTCTTTTAATATAATTAATAAGTTATTTATGTAATATTTATTTTATTTTATTTTGTTTGTGAACTTTTTAATTTTAATTTTTTAATTTTTTTAATTTAATTTAATTTAATTTTACTTCTCAAAATACATTGTACTTGATTTTCATGCCCCTTTACCCCCTCCCCCACCACATCATATCTGTCCACTTGGCTTAAGAAGTTCAAGGAATTTTTATGTAATATTTTAGAAGGTGATAAGTGATACAGAAAAAAATGTGCATGGGTTAAGGTATGGAAATGCAATTTTTTTCACTAATTTATTTTATATTTTTAATAATACAATTTTAATTGAGAAATTTACATATCATGAAACTCAGTTTTACATACAGTGTATAATGTATCATCACTATCCAGAACATTTTTATCATTCCCGAAAGAAACCCTATATCTGTGAGCAGTCACTGTCCATTTCCTTCTTCCTGCTGCTCTTGGAAAACATTAATGTACTTTCTATATTTCTATAGATTGGCCCATTCTGGGCATTTTATATGAATGGAATCATATAATACGCAGCCTATTGTATCTGGCTTCTTTCATTTATCATAATGTTTTCAATGTTCATCCATGTTATACTTTTCATGGCTCTATAATAGTCAGCTCCATTGATGTATCACATTTTGTTTATCCTTTCATCAATTGATGGATATTTGGATTATTAATATCTTTGGGACATTACTAAAAAGGCTTCTAAGAAAATGTATATACAAGTTTTTATATGGCTATATATTTTCAATTTTCTTAGGAGTGGAATTGCTGGGTCAAGTGGTAACTCTGTGTTTTTTGTGGGACCATCAAACTGTTTTCCAAAGCAACTGTACTATTTTACACTCCCAGCAGCAATGTGTAAGGGTTCCAATTTCTCCACATTCTCATCAGTACATTTTATTGTCCATCTTTTTTTTTTTTTTATTACAGTCATCATAATGATATGGAATGGTATCTCATTGTAGCTGTGATTTGCATTTCCCTATTGACTTCCCTATTGACAAAATGTTGATCATGTTTTCATGTACTATTGTAATCAGACTTGTTTAATTTCATTTTTATATTGATTGCTAATGTATAGAAATAAAATTGGACTCATTTTTCAGCTCTAAAATTTTTTTTTGTAGTTACTTAGGATTTTTTATACACAAAAATCATGTTGTCTGAAAATAGAAATAATTTAACTTTTTCCTTTCCATTATGAATGCCTTTTATTTCTTTTTCTTGCCTTATTTCCCTAGCTAGAACCTCCGGTACAATGTGGAATAGAAATGGTGAGGTGGACATCTTTGTCTTATTTCTGATCTCTGGTGAACAGCAGGGAAAGGCAATTTTAAGTAATCAAAATAGACTTCAACAAAGAAGTGGCATTGGAAGACAATTTTGAAGTAAATTAAAAAGACACATAGCCAGCTGTCTGAAGGGGAGAGAGAGGGAAATCTAGGAGAATTACCTAGGGCTGAAGCTACAGATTTAGGAGTCATTGATATAAAGGTGCTATTTAAAGCCAGAAGAGTAATGAGATCACCAAAGGAATGTGTGTAGAGAGAAGAGGAGAAAACCAAGGAAAGAGCCCTGGGACACACAGGCTTTAAGGTGCCAGAGAGAATTGGAGGTACCAGAAAAGGAGACTAGGATGGGAAAACCAGTGAAGTAGGAGACAAGAGTATGTCGCATGCTGAAAGCTAAGTGGAGGAGGGAAGGTTGGTTCTTTTCACACTTTGAAGTTTTTTTGTTTGTTTGTTTGTTTTTTGTGATGGGTAAGGGGATCGCAACCCTGGGCACTGTGTCGCCCGCACCGCGCTCAGCCAGTGAGCGCACCAGCCATCCCTATATAGGATCTGAACCCACGGCAGGAGGGAAGGTTGGTTCTTGTCACACTTTGAAGTTTTTTTGTTTGTTTGTTTGTTTTTTGTGATGGGTAAGGGGATCGCACCCCTGGGCACTGTGTCGCCCGCACCGCGCTCAGCCAGTGAGCGCACCAGCCATCCCTATATAGGATCTGAACCCACGGCAGGAGGGAAGGTTGGTTCTTGTCACACTTTGAAGTTTTTTTGTTTGTTTGTTTGTTTTTTGTGATGGGTAAGGGGATCGCACCCCTGGGCACTGTGTCGCCCGCACCGCGCTCAGCCAGTGAGCGCACCAGCCATCCCTATATAGGATCTGAACCCACGGCCTTGGCAATCGCAGCACCACACTCTCCCGGGTGAGCCACGGGGTCGGCACACACTTTGAAGTTTTTGAAGAACCGTGTTTGTTTCTTCAGCTTCCAAGAGATAGATGACATCTTGGTGCCCTTCCCTGTCAGATGAAAGTCTGCTGGTCTTAGGTTCTGGGATCTGGGTTTTCTCAAATACGTAGTGGTGAGGGGCAGGGTGTAGGGAGGTGGTGTTGTGGGGGGATGGAGAGGAAGGACTGACAAAGTTATCATGCATCTCCTCTCGTTGTGGCTGTATTTGCTTGGACATTTGTCCTCCAAGTTGTTTTGAGCTGCTAATCAAGTATGCTGGATTTTGAGCTTCTGGTTTGCAAATTCATATCCTGTCAGTTTTTTCCCATTGGAGCAAGAGTTAATTAAAGCAAGATTAAAATGTTAATAATTTTGGGGGCAATATGGCAAAAGCTTGGAATCTCTGGAGGTTGAGCAAGAAAGCTTTTCATGAAAACTGAAAGCATAAGGCAATGGAAAAATCCATCTAAATTGTCAAGTGAGTCTAATTTCAGAATTGAATATTTGCTTTTGAGAACAATTATGTGCTTTCTCATTTGAAAAGAAGTTTATGATATTCTGTAACTCAGTATGCAGGCTATTAAAGTCATGAACACAGGACCAAATATGGCCCAGGGATTTGAGAGAGAGTGTAAATTGCTTCTCTCAGAGGGGATTTTACACGTTATACCATGGGTAGGATGCATTATCTATATATCTAGTCATGATAGTAGATACCATCCGTGGCCCATTGAGGGGTCCCAAAAAGTGTTTCTGAAATAAGGGAATAGACAAGCCAGCCATCCTGAGTCCCTGTGGCTCTTCTTTGACTTTCTGCACAACCACACTTAAATAACTTCAGGATTTTTCTTTTTAAATATGGAAGAAGTGGAACCTGCTGCTTTGCCTGGAAGAGGGAGCTCCAAAGGGGCTGGGACTTTAATCCAGCACTCACTATAAACAATCAGGATTCCATTTTTAGGAACCTGCAGTCTGGCTCTGGGGTTACCTTCCCAACAATGCAGTGCACTTGGTGTCTGCTCACTACTGTTGTGTCCCACACAGGAACCAGGCTCACATGACATAGTCGACCAATTTGTCAACAGGTCTCCAGGGCTTTATGGCCCTGAACATTCTGTTTAAAATAGTGAGTGTGAAAGGAATAGTCTACAACAGCTTTTTTGTGCTGAAGTGAGCAAATACATCCTTCACAGTGGCAGCAGATATATGTAGGTTTTAAACCACTGCTTCTTTCCCCAGCATATCTCGGCACTGGAACTGATGCTCTGAGCTACGTTAGCTGCTGTCTAGCCTCCTGCAGGCATTGCTAGCTGTGCAATGCTTACTTCTAATCTGTAGCTCCAGCTCTTCTGCCTGACTAATATGTGGTCCCATGCATGGAGGGCTCTGAGCTACTGCTGGGAAGGAATCAGTCAACTAGGGAGAAAGTTGCAACTCAGCCGGCTGAGCTTTAAAAAATTGATTATACGAGTTAATGCATATGCAGTGCTTTAACATGTCAAGTTATCATCATTATCATCATTATCATTATGATGGTGATGACAATTACCTGAGGATTTTTTACAAGTGGTCCTTCCCTAATCTGCAGGCTGAATATTTTCCATTTGAACCCTCAGATGCATTTTCTAGCCTTCTTATGTCTGCTCTGTGCTCCTGGAGTTGTGCTTTTATGGACTACCGCCACCAGCTCCCATGCCCTCTGGCTCTGTGTTGGGTCTGGCCAGTGGGGACCCTGGAGTTCTGTGGGAGGAAGGAGAATGGATGGTGTGCATGTTTCATTTCTGCCCTGTATGGCCTCCTTAGGTTGTCTGGTCTTGGGCAGGAATGTCTCAGCTCCTATCATACAGCTGTCCCTGCAAAGCTTCTTTCTTCAGGTTCCAGAACCTGTTTCCTCCCCTTGCTGATTCAGGTCTAGAAGTGGGCAGGCTCTCTCTCAGCCCCAGGATACCGCAAAGTCCTGTGTGTTTTCCTTACATTCTGTCTGCACTCTTGCAGCTAGTTCCTTTAGTAATTGCTCCTTTAATTACTCAATTTGAGTATGCTGTCTGTTGCTGGGTAAGATCCTGAATAATACACATATCTACTTCTTTTTACCACTACAAAGGCAAAGCAGGGACACCTGCACCCCTTGCTTCTGTGCTATTTCTGGCTGCACTCCATTGACCTCTCCTCCCATTCAAGACTGCATTATCCTGAAAGCACTTGATGGGATAAGTAGTGTGACTGCCCCCGTGATGAAGGTATTGCCCACCCTTTTATTTTCTCCTCGAAGTTTGGTCCAAAAGAAAAGACAAATCTCAGCAGGATCCATCAAATTGTTTGCAGCCACCTCTTGAGCTATTGCCACTGTGGTCCCTGAGCTCTCCTTCTGCTGGGTGATGTCCTTATGGTCACTCTTTCTCTGAGCATGACTTGGATAGGATGTCCTTCCACTGGTGGGATGTGGCTCTGAACTTGGTGTTCGGGTGACTAACAGCTGATGTTGGAAAATGTTTAAAGAACTAGATAAGAAGATGTTTGGAGAGATGGTTAGAGTCCTAGGTATCTCTGGGGACCTCTGGAAATCTGGGAAGAGGATGTGATAGAAGCCCTTTGTATTCAGAGCATAGAGACATGATGTTTATGTGTAATTGTCTTGTGCTTACCTTGCTTCACCCCGCTTCTTCTCTAAACTATCTAATTCTAATCCCTGACATAGTTGTACTAGATACATAGTTCTAGACAGTTGTAGACTGGGGATGAATCACATCAGCTTCCACCTTATTAGTCAGTGTTTCTTTTGTTATTGTTGTTTTGTTTTGTCTTTTGCCCTAGTGTGAGATTTGAGCAGCCAAACTTGTCACTAGCACACTATGTCATATTCCCAGTAAATATCTTGAGCCGATAGGAGAACAGCAGCCATTAAAAATATCTAATTATTTTGAGTTATGGTAGAGTACTCACTGAAAAAGTTAGTAGACAGGTCAAGTTGGGTAATCTAATGAGCTCTCTCAAGACCCCACATCTTGAGTAGGCCTAAAATGATGCTCCAGAGTTTTAGAGTTGGTTCAGAATCATCATTCTGTAATGTGAAACAAGCCCTCTTGATTATATTCAATGAAAATTTGAATGTACATTGTTTTCTGTATCTGAATAGGCCTTGTTCTCTGTCTGCCATGAGAGACAATGTACTTCCTATGCAAACAATGGCCTGTGATGAAGGGTGTTTGTCAAAGAGAAACTTAAGACTCAGGGGAATTAAAAATAATCTTCCCAATGCAGATCTTTCTCTAAGAGAGAATTGAGACCTGCCTTCCTTGTCTGAAATTTGGTGAGAGGTCTAGTCTTCACAGGGGGATAAAAACCAGTCCTGTATGTCAAGTAGAAATAACCAAATGCAAACCATTTCATCAACGGCTTTAGCCGCCATATGATAAATGGATCTTTGTTTTATATGTGTTAATACTGACATGACAGTGAACCTGTGGGAATGTGTTACACTAGTGGGAGAAGGAGCTAGCAGGGCTGTTTCCATATATGGAGTTTTCTGACTAACTAAAAATGTTAGGCTCCTTTCTCCAATCTGATCTAGTTCTACAATTTTCAGTTTTCAAATGTGGTAAAAGCAAACATCAACAGAATCTACTTGTGAATGCCTCAGACACTTCAGACTGGGCAGGAGTCAATTTTCTGTCATGATTCCAGGTCCTTTTATGACAATGCCCAACATTTTATCAACTCTTTTCCCCTAAAGCTGTCCCTAAGGCTAAAGGAGCTTAGGAAATGCTGTATGGAAAATCCCGGGTTCTTGTTCTCAGACATAGCTGATGTTTCAGAGTTCATGACTCTTTAAGAGAAATTTGGATAATTTCTCCAATTGTTTTAATGTAGTACTTTTCATACTAAATTTATCTGTCCATGCTTTGTCTACTCCTGAAGGTTCCAAATATTTCCTTTCTATTTTCTATCAGTTTGGCTTTAACACCAAAAGATTTATAGTCAATTGAAATGTGAGGATCTCACTGAATTTCTTTTCATTCCCGGTCATAGATCAGACATGCACTAGTACAGATCTTTTGGCTCTGTTACTCTTTACTCCTACACACAAGGAGAATTGCCCATCTACCTCTACTACCCCTACTCTGTGTTTCAGTCTTAAAACAAGTCCTCGATCCCTGGCAATTTTTTTTTAAACCCGGGGTTAATCCATTTTCAGTGGCCTTTGATGTGAACACTTCTAAGTGGCTTAAAAAGTGTATTTCCACTCACTCCTTTTTAGTCACCTCAGGTCAGGGTAATTTCCCTTGGAGAACTGCTTTCCAGTGAGGGGGCTGGGAACCCCAGAAGGACAGGAAGACTTTAAAATGAGTCTGTAAATCCATATGCCTTTGTGGCATTTTCTGTAGATGGGAAAAATCTCTCTTGCACATCCATGTATACTGATCTTTGAAATGCATGTTGCTAAATTTGTGATTTCTAAAATCTGAATTGTTTAAAAAGAATTGTGCAATTCATAGGATCTTTTAAAATATAATGTATAAATCAATGAATATTAAAATTCAGGGGAAATCTTTATAATTTTTGGTATTTTAAAGTGTCTCACTCCCCAGAAAATTTGTATCTCTGCCTTGGAAGGACAATATTGCTTTTGTTTAAAAACCTGTTATGGTTTTAGTAGTTGGTAACTGATACTGGGTCAGCTGGTGGACTACACTGATAATAGGAAGGCAACATTCTACTCTGTAGCTCCCCAGAATTTTCTTACAACAGGTGAGGGTCACATGTTAATTCAGCAGTATCCTTATACCAAGTGTTCTCCATCCCACCCTTTTGTTATTTCTTTCATTCCAAAATATGGATAAAAGATAACATCTGTGGGCCTAGTTACATATTGGCAGAAAAACCAGCATTTCTTATTTAATAACCAGGACATCCGTTTGTCGCTTTTCCTTGTTCATGGCCATTCAAATTGCTCCTGACTAAAAGTAATATATTAAGATTACTGCTTTTGAGAGAATATCGTGATTACAGACTGTGGCCATTTTATGGTATCCACAAGTTGTCACTGTGCTCACCGTGGGAATCTGATGAGGGAATGTCTGTCACAGTACATGATGAGAGGTAAGGTACTAAGCAATGCAGTTCTTTTTATTAATATAGAAGCATAACACTTGCCCCCCTGATCTAAAAACTTAAAATCTAGCTGATGGGGTGCATAGGATATACAACACAAAGGTCTTGATGTTGGTGGAATAATAGAATAGGAGAAAAGGAGGTAGGAGGCCATTGCAGGCTGGGTTTTTTGGGAATGACTGAACAATAGATGGGACTTGAAAGGTGGGAAAGGAAGGACATGGGATTGCCTTCTATGCTTGGCAGTGCGCTCGGAACTTTACACACATCATGACACTTAACCTTCATATTAGCTCTACAAGGCCAGAAATTATGACCCCCTTTTGCTGATGAGAAAACTGAGCATTAGAAATTAAGTGGCATTAATGCAAGTTTACATAGATTAAAACAATTGCAGAGCCAGGGTTTGAGTCCAGAACTGGCCCCAAAGTGCATTAAGAAAATAGAACTTAAATATCAATCAGGAAGGTGGAATTTAAATAATTTTCTTCTCTCTCTGATGACACATTTCCATTTATAAATTACATAAAAGGAAAGCTAGCATGATGTGTACACAAATATAGCTCCATGTGGTCATCCTGATCATGGAATTTTGAAGAAAGCTTCTGTATCAGTTCAACCAGAGGGCAGAACTAGGAGAACCAGTAGATTAGATCATCTATCTATCAATTGATCAATCACACATCTGTAGATTTATTATAGGGAATTGGCTTTTGTAACTGTGGGGGTTGGTTAAGAGGTCCTTGTAAGGCTGTCTCTAAATCTCATGCTGGAGCTCGAAGTTCACAGAACAGACAGTCAGGAAAGGAAGACTGCAAGCTGGTTGGGATCCCATGAGCACAGCTGAAACCCTACAAGCATAAGCTGGATTCCCACAATAATGGACCAAAACCTTTGTCTGTTCTTGTTGCCTCTGCCTTTTGTGAGGAAGGTATTCTGTCGAAGCTGGGGCCCTTTGTCATGGACCTAAACACATACACCTGGTCCTGCTGCTGCTTCACATCACCAGGGCAAATCAGCACGTGAGTAACAATATGTGTATGCTACTAGATGGCTGCTGTTTTCCTTCTACCCCCTGTCCCCTCCCAAATCTCCTAAAAATCTTCCTTGTGGCTTATTTTATCCAGACACTTACAACAAAGGGAATTATGGGAAATGTGGTTCAGTCTACCCAAATCGATGCATCACAAAGCCACCGCATTTTTTTTTTTTCCTAAGTAGAATTCTCATTCTGATAACATGCAATGATTCTATTATTACAGGACTAGATATACCAGCACAAAAAAGTAAGCTGGCTGTTGGGGATCATTCAGTCCAGGCATTGTAGATAATTAATCTTAGTAGTTTCAGGGCAGAAAAAGTCAGAGTCATCATTTGCACTAATGAAGACATTGCAATCTACGGAGAGACAGTTTTCAATTACTATTCTAATCACAGTAGAAATAAAACAGGAATTATGTGACTTGCGCCATTTGATTTGGCTGAGATGCTAAGACCCCAGCTCCCAGTAGCATTTCCACTTAGTTTTTCCCATAGAAAAGTGATTGCATTGAATTTTTTTTTTTATGACATGAATGCATGCTTTTGGCTTAGAAACGTAGATTTTAATCATTTCCCTCAAGTTTTCTCTTTCCTCAGAAGACGTTAACCATGACTTTTCCAAAAGCCTCATATATAAAAACTAGAGTATTATTTAAAATAGAGACAAAGAAGAATTAAATTAAAGTGTAAAATTGGGTGTCTTATCCCAGGTACTCTACAGCAGCATGTAAATATGAAGCTAGAAAATACATAGATAATTGGACAATTTTAGGTGTGAGATTGCATAGCCAAATCATGTATGTGTCACTAGAATTCTTCAGTATGATATATAACCCAGTTTCAGATATAGGCTAAACAAATTAATGCATCTTTGAGTATCATAATGAATTTTCACTAACTTTTCAAAAAGATTTAAGCCATTCATTCAACTCAGCTAAAATTATTTTGGAGCAATTGCTGGGCAGGAGACACTATTGGGGGGCCTGAAATGACAAAGATGATCCAGAGGTGATTACCTGTTGGCAAGTAACTCAGTCTAGTTGGGACAAATAAAACATAAGGCAAAAATAAGTGCCATTAGTAAGAGCACCAGAAAAGTGCTTTTTGGGTATCATGAATGGGCAGATTCCTTATAGTTGAGGGAGGGTCAGAGAAGCTATCTGATCTGGGCCTTGAAAGTTGGGTGAGGTTTTGTCAGGTGGAGTTGATGGTGGGCAATCTGCATTGTTTAATGTGACTTCCTCTGGTTTAAAAGGCCAGGTGAAGAGCGAAGATATGAAATTTAAAAGGGTACTTAACTCTTGATTTTTCAATTTATCCTCTCATTAAAATGATTGGGACTTAAAGTGTTTACAGTTAGAGTTAATGAACGTTTTATTGCTCATGACAGTTCACAGCAAATTAGACTCTTGCTTTCTTCTCAAAGTGGGAGAAGCCCCCAGGCAATTGCTTTCTGAAGCCAGAGCTGTGCAGTGCTAGGCTCCACAGAACACCATGCGGATGAAATTTGGGGCAGGGATTCTGCAGAGAGGGATCTGCTGCAAAATGCGCAAAGGCTACTTGGAGGCTGAATACTGAGAACAACCTGGTGGAGTTAAGGGAACCAGAGAAGGCACAGCCCCTGCCCTGGGAGCAGCAGGAGTGTTCTGTGGATATTGGCTTCACCTTCTGATCTGATACTGGAGGAGGGGTTAAACCCGAGTCCCTGCCCTTACCTGACACTCCCTCTTCCAGGCCTCTGCCCTATCTCTGAGGATGAGCCCTACCTTCTTTTTTTATTTTTTATTTATTTTTTCTGTGGTTGATAAAAATACTCGATATGTTTGTATTGATTTTCCAAGGAGATTATGAACAATATTCTATTGTATATTTATCCTGGGATGATGTAATGCAGAGTAGGATTGGGGTCCCTCCCTCTTTCCCTAGAGCAATGTGGCAGTCCTGGCCTGGGGGCCTGCAGCCCTATGTCACAGGCCCATTGCACCCATGTTTTCTGAGCTCCCCCATCTGGGCTTCAGTACCCCCACCTATAAAATAAGACAGTTACATTACAGCAAACTAATTCTTGGAGGTATCTCCTGGTCTCCTGCAGACTGCCCACCCTCAACCCCCAACAAGAGCAACTTAGCTGTTTACATTTCTATACAAGTTTTCATTTTACCCTGATGAGAGCTCTCCAAGGGTCCTATGACCCTCATATTCCATGACTGCATTCATCACAAATCAACTGTAGTGACTCCTAAGGCCACCTTTGCCCCATCAGAAAGTCTGCTGGACTTTCTCAACAGAATATTAACAGGACTCTGTCTTTCCACAAATGGCTCTTCTTGTCCTCTGTACACAGATGCTAACTCCTTCCTGGTTGCCAGTCCTGTCCCTGTTCAGAATGAGGACCTTATAGTAAGGAAGGATTGGGCAAGAAGTGCAGAAAACATGCAGAAAACACACAGGATTTGTTTCAGCAACAGTACCGAGGGAAGTGTACTTGGTGCTGGACTTGACTTTAACCATGCCAAGCTATTCACTGTCTATACCCCAGACCTGACCTGGATGCTCACTTCTGCGTTAGTCCCACATCCACAGTTTCCTACTCCAGATGTCTCGTTGCTCATCTGTCCCTCGCTTTCTGTTCTCTATAGCATATCTCCATGCAACGAATTCATTAACTTACCTTAAAGCTAGTCATTTTTCCTGACTTCCTGGTCCAGCTATATCATCTCCCTTACATACCTGTCCAGTCCTCAGATCCCAACAAGTCTCCTTTTTATGTCTTCTTGCTTCCACCTGTCTTTGCCTTTACCACCCCTCCAGTTCAGGTTCTCATTATTTCCCAGTTTTCATGAACACATAACAGATCTTCATTGCTTTATTCTCCCTCCACTCTGATCCTTTATGGAGAGTGCTTGGGACCAATGTTTCTGAAGAACCACGTAGGGTGTCAGTACCTTAAGTCAGCACTCCTGTGGCTCTGCATAAAACTCACCATCTTCAAAATCAGAACCTCCACCTATACCTCCCCCTAATCTTGAACTCATCTAACCCCATCTCCCACTAATCCCATCTCGCTCTAACCCCATCATCTGATCTGTATGAATAAGAATCCTCTTACTGTCACCTTACTGACGTACTTTCTCTCCTCCAAATCATGATCATTTCTGCCACTTTACTGTTCAAACTGCTCTCTAAAACTCACCTAAGCTCATTCTCAGGGCTCCATGCAAGCCTCATCTCCTTTTTCAAACCTCAAATAACCTCACGATCAAAAGACTTCCCACATCTGAGCCTTATCTACGCCCTTCCACATGCCACTTCACTGGATACTATCAGGTTCGGTTCCTTAGAATTTGTTTGTCTGTTTGTCTGGGGTGTGTGTATGTGTGTGTGATTGTCTTACCATGGCATCTAAGCAGACAGCTCATGGAGGGTAGGGACTTGGAAAGGGCTCTCTGGGACCCATTTTATGAGTAACCAGCTAAACACCTACTCTAACCTTGGATATCTGAGGGTTAGAAAAATTAGAAAAATAAATAAGAATAAATTTATTTGTATATAATAACATATAGTAATAAAAATTAGAAAAATATTGAAGGATATCAGAACCTGTAGTGTACTGTAGCAGCAACTGTTCTGTACTCAAACTTTTATGTTAGTTGACCATGATAAATACCTACAACTGTGTTTTTTCTTTATTGTACGAAGTGTATTTCCTGAGAAAGTTGAGAGCTATCACTGAATGACCCATTCTGGCATCATCTGAGGAGTTACCATTTTGAGTTTCTTTTTAATTAGAGCAGAGAAGTTATGGATGTAACATTTTTGTATGGTTTTTAAAAATTCACACTTTGCTCACTATAATTTATGTTTTCTTTGGTACCTGGTAGAAACATTTTAAGGGTCAGCCTAGACGTAGCAAAATCAGTGGAAACACCTTTTCTAAACCTTTTGCCCTTGTGTCATTAATTAAAAGAAACACACCTAGTAACCCAGCCTGTCAGATTCACTCTTAAAAGTTGCAGTTTATCTCCAAACCATTCTTGGCCCCTGAACCTGGTAGCTGATTGGGTAATGAGTAATTACACACCTTCGGTTATTACTCTGACTTAGGATTTTTCAGCCTCTATTTTCTGTCAGTAAATGAAACTAAACTGCATGCATTTTGGCTTGAGTACACAATGAATCAGAATTAATGAAATGTCACATTCATTAACACAAACTCAGAAAATTGCATGCAAATATGGATAAGAGGGCTCTTAGTTCTAACTTTGCAGCTACAAGCAAAAGTGGAGTGGTCATTACACAGAGATCATTCTATACAGTCTCCCTTCCTGCTGTCATTCTCTAGGACTTGGCCCGTCCTGAGAGAGTGAGGAAGGTATGAAGTCCTCCACGAAAAACACCCAGAAAAGAATTAAAACACATGCTTCTTTAAGTCACCCTCTGGGACCTCTGCTCTCTTTGGGGAGCCGTGTTCTGACATTGGCTGTGTTACTGCCTGCCATAGCATTGAAGATGGACTCACAGACACAGCACTGCAGGCTGGCAACAGGACTTACTAGGTTGTGTTGGTGTAGTCCACATGATCTGTTTCCAGAGCTTAACATTTCCCATTATAAACTTGTAGGGGGAAATGTTTGCTCTGCTACTTCTTCTAGTGCATCGGTCTAAACATGTAAGTGGTTTTCAGTCTAAAGTGATGTTGGAGAGATGTCTCAGCAAAAGATAGACAAGAGCAATGCATCGTTCCCCTATACCCTTTCTGTTTTTCAAATGCTTCCTAGGTGATAATCGATGTGACAATGGCAATAGCCTTCACAGACTATCCCTGTTGCCTGTAGTTGACTTCACCACCCACCCGTGTGTATCACAGAACTGGGTAGATTTATAAATGAGTGGCAGCACTTTGATTCTATAGGAACTGAAAAATCACCCAAACAACTAAATACAGAGAATCATATGTTACCTCACTGTGGCATAGCGGCCTCTGAATTCCTGATTTGGGCTGTGCTCTGGAGGCTGGACCATCATCAATCCTATGTCACAGTGGCTAATCAATGCATAATCCTGGAAGTCTCTCAAGATCACCACTAGTTGGGGCCCTCCTTTTGCTGATATGTATAATATATCTATTGCTCCAAATTTGCTTAGGGCAAAAAATAATTCATCTCCTTTTGTTTGAGTGATGGGCAGATACTACTATTATTTATATTTTCAGCCAATTTGTAAAGGCAGAAGTGGCGCCACATGGTCTAGGGTAGAGATTTGATCATATACAGAGATGGGATTTATTTCTAAACTGCTGCACAGGATGTGGGGAGCCAAGAGAGGAAAACTCTATTCATAGGTTATCAGGGAATTGTGGGAAATCAAAATAGAGAACCTTCCCCATGTAGGAGAGGAGGCTTAGCAGTTAAACGGAGATCCCTCTAGAGAGCAACCTCTTAGAAGAGCCCTTGATGCTGGTTATTCCATGTTAGTATAATTTAATGATTTTTTTTGTCCTCTCTCAAGAATGACCAAGATCTCAACCAGGAAGAAAATATGGGATTTGGGGAAAATGGGGATTTCCAGGTGTGAAGTAATTTCATGTGGATTCTAAGCTTCCTCCCTTCCCTCAAAAGCTGAGTGATCCTGTGGCCCTTTTATGACCCACTTCTCACCAAAAGGAAAGTGGACGTGCCCCTTTTCATCTGATTCTTATTGCTATGAGGGTAGTGCACGGATAGAGAGGGGGGTGACAGAACCCAGGAGAGGAGGGAACTGTTGAGAACCAAGGCTTGACTCTGGCCCCTTGGCTCTTGAGAAGGTGTCAAGGTGCATTTATCTTACATTTTCTGTTTAATATATTGATGAAGCAAAGACAGAGAGCAATGCGAACAATATTGAAATACTTTGGAGATCTTTTGATGCAGTTTTAATTTTGGAGAAATTAACCTGAATGAACAATAAATAGTTAATTGCTAACACTCTCCTCAGAATCTTCCTCAGCCCTCCTTACCCTTCAGGGCACCTGAAGCATGAAGAGAGACGGTGGGTAGACTGAGCTGCGTTGCCCTGGCAGGAGTCCCCACGAGGAGGTGGGGGCATGCATGGCCAGGGGGTGGACACCAGGCCAGGACCTGGTGGTTTCCAGTTCTGATGTTCCCTGCACATGTTAATTCTGGAAGGTCATAGCTTCTCACAGGACCTTTGTTTTACTATCTGAAAACTCAGGAGACTGGATCAGGTGATAGGATGTTTCCTAGCTTCAAATGTGGTTCTGTCCAGCTTGGAAGCCAGTAGACTTTTCCATTGCTTTTTCCTGCCAGCAACATGAGTCTCTCTCTTTTCTGCTTCTTCGGCCCTCCTTGGCCTTCCTCCTGAGGCTTCCTGACATCCCATGGCTGCCCTGCTGTGTCCCCTGACACATCAGGACACAGCAGCCAGCAGGAGCCAGAGACCAATCAGTATTTGATAAAGACAAATCTGTGCTCAGAACTAGAACAGATGTTTAGCCAATTAGGAAATGAAACCCTCTGTTGAAGTAGTTCAGCTTCCATTTGAGGACTTTGTATTTTGCTGTAAAATGCACTCATTTCTTAAAAAGTGTTTTGCAGAATATATCAAAGCAAGGTAAGAGATTAGGTCACTTGCTCTAGAAAACTCAGTGACAATGTGTCTTCAACAAAATTACTGTTTACGGGTTTATCACATCACAAAATCTGAATGTTCTAAAATGGAAGAGACCTTAAGGGTCTCCTTCACATGGGGCCTGGGAGTTCCTCTTCAGAGTGAGGTACCTGGACTGGCAGCCTCGGCATTACCTGGGAGCATGTTAGAAATGCAGAATTTTAGGTCCCACCCCAAACCTGCTGAATCAGAACTCACATTTTAATAAGAAGCAAAGGTGTTCACATATACTTGAATGTTTGGCAAACACTACTCTGCAATATCCCTGATCAGTGGACAGCCCATCTTAGTTTAAACACATTCAGACATAGGATACTGTCTGCTTATATTGCAGAGTGTTCTATTTGGGAATAGCTCTAAACATCAGAATATGCTTGCTTATAATAATAATACCAGTAAATATTAATTGACTTCTGACCTATGACCTCTTCTAGATGCTTCACAAGTATGTGTTGTCTCATTGAATTCTTGTAACAGCTGTGTGAGGTAGGTACTACCTGTTTTTACCCGACTTAATCACCACAACAAACATGTGAGGGAGTTTTCTTATTTTTTTCATTTTATCAATGAGAAAGCTGAAGTCAGGGAAATTGAGTACCTTGCTCAAGATCACATGACTGGGGAGTTGATTGTGATCTCTGATCTAAGTATTTTGGCTCTAGAGCCCAGTTCTAACCACTATATTATATGTGTCTTCTTTATAGTGAGCAAAATTGTCCTTTTCTATTGTTTCTGTCCATCTGTCTTCTAGAAGTGCAAATAAAATTCTGTTGTTTCTATGGGAAAACATGATCATTCTCTGTAATATGTTTTTCATATGACTTAATTATGTATCCTCAGTAACCAAAGTGTGGCCTTCAAGATTGTACCCCAAACCTCAGCCACATGATTTTGAGCAGCACAAAGTTGTGAGATTATCTTCAACTTGTATTGGAACACGATACTTTGAATAATGAAGCCTGAGAACCTAATGAATACTTTAATATAGTCATAGTGTTGATTGATATTGAGCTCAATGTCTTTTTCACAAAGACTGTTATTAAGCCAAGTCTCTTGAAGTCTGTATTTTTGAAGATGATTTTTGAACTCAGTTGTATTCCCTTGAAGCAAACCTCTCACCAGCATCTTGTGCTTCTGCCCACACCGAGCTCAAATGATATCCCAGCACCACCCTCCAGCATAGTGAGGGCTGTCAGCATCACCACTATCCAGACCAGGGCTGGATAGGGTCAAACCTGAAATCTATCCCTGTTAATTTCATCTTGTTAGCGGTGGCTCATTATTCATCCTGTCAAATCGTTTGAATTCTTGATTCTATCACTCAGCATATTTGCTAGCTGGCCCACCCTTGTGTCATTTGAAAATTTGATCAACAAACCTTCTGTCTTTATTATGCAGTTTGCAGCTGAAAGTACTGAATGGGCAAAAGTTGAAGGAAGCCCTTGGAATGGGACATGCTCCCAGAGACTTGCCCTGCAGGCTGACTTCAGTTCATTAATCTGCACCTTTTGGACCAGGTGTTCAATCATCTTACTATTTCATAACTCTTTATCTAGCCTATATGTCTCCATTTCTCCAAGAGGGAGGATTATGGCCAACACCCTATTTTAAACCACCGACACCTTCTGGTTGCATGGCCTGGATTATTATGGTGGAGGCAGCAGTTGTTTAGTGGAAAGCACCCAGAATTAATATGAGGTAAGTGTGAGCTCTAGCTTTGCCACTTAATCCGTGTACCCTTCAGTTAGGGTAGATCAGAGAAGCAGAAATGCTAGGTGTGCTATATAATAAGGAATTCATTGTAGGGATGTGAATGTATCAATCACGGGAGCTGGTTAAACCGTGTGTGGAAGGCTGTTAATTCTGTGTATTTTGCTAGAGCCTGAAGCAGCAGGGGAGCCAGTCAGAAAGAAAAGATAGATGTGAAATAGGAAAGAGCAAGGACCACCTAGAACCTGTGAAGATATGCTGGAGCCCACAGGCTGGGCTAGAAACACATCAGTCTCTCATACCTCCATGGCTCTAGTTTTGATGATGCTGTTGACCTGCAGGAGCAGCTGGCTCCATAGATAAACATGCACTCAATCCCGAAGGGGGAGGTGCAGTGGGGGGCTGGAGGAGCCTTGCCCCTGCCCCGTGCCAGCCAGGCCTGCCAGCAGGTTAGCGACAATATGCATGACCTGCCACGGCCACTTTGCACTGAACTTCTGAGCATACAAATATGTCTGTTGCTTCATTCTGTCTTCCAAATCTCATGCAAAACATCTCCTTTGGCCCATACTAACCTGAAACTATGCGAGGAAGGGAATTCTGGGAGACAGTTTCAGTTTAGATAGGCTGACACACCTTGCCTGCAGGTGGTGCATGCACACCTCTTGTAACCATATTTATCTTTCAAGTGAAGGCAAATGAACAGCAATGCTTCAGCTTAACTTAATGCAATATCTCTTCTACAGTTGCAAAGCCATAACTCTCTTCCCAAAAGTGGATACGAA
This sequence comes from Galeopterus variegatus, assembly GCF_000696425.1. NCBI lineage: Eukaryota > Metazoa > Chordata > Mammalia > Dermoptera > Cynocephalidae > Galeopterus > Galeopterus variegatus. The sequence goes on along the minus strand of NW_007728787.1, from coordinate 67,828 downwards.
TCCCTTTTATTCACCTTTAGGGGATGTGTATTCCTCTTCTTGCTGAGTCACATTCCTCTTTTTGTATCTATAACTTAGACACTGAGCTAGAAAGTTAACTACTATTCACCAGGTCTTATGATAGATGGCAGGGGAATGGAGCGTGAAGAGAAAATGTTTGGTTGATGTGCACTAAAACATTCATATGAAAATAAAGAAGTATTAATAACTATTATTGTTTTTGTTTCTGCCCTTGACTATTTGGTTATAACTGTAGTGTTTATAACTACTTTCTTCTACTACCCATTCCATATGAAGGGTCTTCAAAGAGTTCATGGAAAGATTCTTATTATTTCTTAATTCTGTTTTTCCATGAACTTTTTGAAATACCCTCATATTTCCTTTGCCTCTACAAAGTATCTTAGCTGGTTGTGGTTCATTTCCAGGTGTGGTGACTCAAACATTTATTCCTTAAGTGTCTGGAGTATTAATATTCCTGCCTGTATTGGGTTGATATTTTCCATTGATTTTACCTGCAGGACCTGGTGTACTGAGAGATGCCCCAGGGATTCTCTTGAATTAGATGTAAATGCCCCCTTACCTCCAGCATGTAGTAGTGGTAACCCTATATCCTCTTGAAAGCATCAACTATCCCAGTTAGTACAGTAACTCCCTTATTTACCTGTTGAATGAGTGCCAGGACAATCCCAAAGTGTCAGATTTCTGTTTCCAGCTTAAGTAAAACATTGATGTGTCCCTTGGTGGACACAGTCCTCCATTAGGAGCTAGGTCTCATAGATCAGAAGGGCCAAATTGTGGGAAAAGCAAAACTTTCTCTTGTGGGTCATTAGGAGTGACAATAGGAGAAGCCATTCCCATTTTCAAAATCCCGATTCCAGGACCTGTAAGTTCTGGCAAAGGAAGGAAAACCACCATATATGGCTTGCTGGTTTGGAGCACAATGCATTTCTGGAGAGATTTCAGAGATTAGTGCCACCTCAAAGGACCTGAAAGATGCAAGGTATGATTTCTATGACATCTTTCTTAAACTTATCTATTTGGCTTGTGCAGAAGACAGACAGATCGTGGAGAATGACAGTGAATCAACACGCACTTAATCAGGTGATGACTCCAATTGCAGCTGCTGTTCCTGATATGGTTTCATTGCTAATGCAAATTAACACATTCTCAGTCCCCTGGTATATAGCTGTTGATCTGGCAAATGCCCTTTCTTTTATGTATCTTAACAAAGTCCTTTAGAAGTTGTTTGGCTTTCATCTGGCAGGCCCAACAATACACCTTCGTGGTACTACCTCAGGCAACATCAACTCTCCAGCCGTATGTTAGAATCTAGTTCTCAGGTGGAAAATGCTGGTTTATTACATTGATGATATCATACTGTTTGAATCTGGTGAGTTGGATATAGCAATAATCCAAGATACATTGGTAAGAAAGTTGTGTACCAGAGGGTGATAAATAAATCTCACCTGCAAGATGACTTTAGGTCATTAATCTGCACCTTTGGGACCAGGTAGTAAATCATCTAAATACCTGGATAGAACTTTCGTGCAGTCTACATATCTCCAATTTCTCTGGGAGGGTTACATCTGGTTACTCTATTTAAAATCACCACCCCCATATCAGTTACACAGCCCTGATCTATTACAGTGGAGGCAACAGTATAGTAGAAATACCTGCAGTCAGTATTAGAAACAAGCGAGGTCTGTGCCTTACTTTTGCTACTTATGCCTGCCTTTCCTTGGACAGGTCAGTTTCTTTAGCTTTAAGATGAAAACAACAAAAATCTAACTCATGAGGTTGTCATGAGGACTATGTGTGATATCGTTTACAGTGGAGAAGAAATATACATCTATACAGCCTCTTCTATTTTCAGACACTTTATGGAATTTGTGGTGTTTAATCCATGTGCACTTTTATCACCTGTAAGCAGATGAGGAAGAGGTTCTGTCAAGTGGTTTAACGTGCCTAGGCTCACACTCCTAGCAGGTAGAAGAGCAAGGAAGTGAACTCAAGCTGTTTTGTTTGCAAACCAATGTGTCCTCTACATTTGACAAGTTCCCACTTTTCCATGGAACAGTGTAAACCACAAAACACCAGCAGTGCACAAATATAGGTTCTGTGCTGTCCTTTGTGAATTCATGGTCAGGTTTACTGATTCCCCCTCTGCCAATTGCTTAGAAATCCTCTGTCTAGCCATATGGGGAGTCTATCTTAATTCCTGGGATGAATCAGTTTTTGTTTTTCTTTTTAATTTTATTTCCTCATTTTGAAGATTGCCCTTCTGCATATTTATACTTTTAAAGTACTTTTACATGTGTTCTCTCATTTAACAATCTGTGGGATAGAGGACCTCAACTTCATTTTATATGTGGGAAACTGAGGCTTGGGTAGGTCAATAATATATCAATGCTTACAAAGCTAAGTGGCAGAGCCTTTTCCCTCCAGAGTCAGGGCTTTTTCCATGGTCCCAGTGCTGAGGCTCTACCTATGTTAACTCTGTGAAGCTACAGTTTTCCTCTTTCTTCCAAACACAGTTTCTCTCAGGAATATATAAGTGTATGTAATTCTCTGGAGGGTCATAAAGATTCATGCACCAATGGGCCATAGCAGGACCTACAATCTCTCAGGAGAACTTTATTTCACAGTTCGGTTAGAAGGAATACCACACTAAAAGTCAAAACCATCAAGACTAAAAACATTCTAGTTTATCAGGTGCAATTATACTGAGAATAATAGGATAATTAAAATGTTCCCAGTGCTCACCAATGACTTACGTTATTTCAGATATTATTAAACCAGTCTTCTGTCAAATCTCCTGTTAAAAATAACTAACTCTCTTGAATAAAGAATGATAAATGGTTTTTAATTCCATCACTGAACCAATGAAAAAGTCAGGATTTATCACAGGCCAAAAACTGAGTGAAAGCATAAGCAAGAAGGTAGAAAAATAACTAATGTTGCTTTATCCCTGAGGCTCACTTGCTGATTCCTGGGGACCTTGAACTTCAGTTTTTAAGGTTAGGACATAAAGTAAATAAAAAGAGTCATTCCAAGGTGGTGAGTCTAATAAGATGCCATTGTATAAAAAGCTATAATCAGAAGAGGATCTAAAATACTATAGAAATTCTTACCAAGTATATTCATTTTTTTGTCTCTCCAACATTAGGTTGAACCATGTGGGATTGTTGATACTTGACCATTTTGACCTATAAAAGTGTCAGTTCATGTGATTCAGTGTAATGGAATGTCACCGATTTTTGCTTATAGCTGTATCTCCAATGCCTGAATAGTATCTGGTACATAGTAGGTGCTGAATAAATACTTGTTGATAAAAAGAATGAATAAAATCAAGTTGGAAACCAATCATCACAAGATAAGTAGAATTTGAGAATTAAACACATATAGGTAATCTATAATAAAAGAAAAATTTATGATAAAAATTACAGGAAACCTAAGTTTAATACCAGCCAAAAACAGAAGGGAGTGATAGAAAGCAGAGAAAAGTCTCTTGGAGTTGCCTTTAGTGGAATTTGACCAGAGAATTGGGTAAACACATAGGTTTCCAGGGTCCCCACTGCATCCTTCTTAGCTGTTATGTGCTGCCTTCAAATTTCTGATTTTCACTCTCGTCTGAATAACATAGATATTAAAAAATAAAAACTCAAATCTTTTGAATGTTTATAACCAGATGTAATTTTCCTGAGTTATATACAGGTTCATGTTTATAAGAGAAATACAGAATCCCAATTTAAAAAATCTCATGATGTGGAGCTTAGAAACCCTCATTTCAAGAGTTACCCAAGATTATGGGCTGCTTGCTCACCGCTCCCCTCTCTCTTTCATATTTAATCAGATTTTGAGATTAGAGATGCAATTTCCTTTCGTGTCTCGAGAGCCTTATCAGATTGCAGCATGCTATTGTTTCCACTCTGCTCCTCCTCATCACCAGGTTATAGAACTAAAATGTCTATCATACTATTATTCATTAAAAAGAAAATTATTTACATTCCTAATTTAATGAACAAAAATATCATGAAGTCACATCTTATGTGAGGATTACGTTCAAAATCGATGAGCAAGGTGGAAATCATGTATAGTTAAAACTATACATGAAAACTATTTCTACTAACCATACATTAAAATATATAAGATTTTAAATGTACAGTCTTATGTGGCATTCTTTGTGTATTGCATGAAAACCACTGAATTTACTAAAGACAGAAATAAAAGAGCATATCACTAGATGTCCAGCTATTCAAACCTTCTGCCTTTAACAAAACTGTCAAATTCATGGGGGTGACTATGGGATAGGTCGAGAATCCTAAAGTGTTCTGCTTGCCTGAAGGGATTATTTTGTTTTCCTTTAATAGTATGCCTCTCTCATTACACTTTCATGTGTTTGTTCATGCTGGGGATAGCGTGTTGCATTTTATGTAGGGGTTGGGCCTAATAGTAGGGTTGAGGTTCATGCACCTGCAACTCTTATATATGCAGCCAGTATAATCAGGTACCAAATAGAGATTCAAATTTGGAGTAAATTATTTGCATACTGAACCTGTACTGTCAGATTGCCTTCTTCCTAGAACATGTGTGGATATGAGAGGGATGAGCGGACCTACTGGGTCCTGGGAAAGAGTGAACTTCAGGTTGGGTATGTACATTGGGTCTGCTGTAAGGATGGCAATCTCATTAACAAATGTCTGTTCAGCCCAGACATGCTGCAGTCAGTTTCCGCTTGGCCTGTGATTAGAGTCTAGGTGCTTTAGGTAATCCCACATAAGTTGGAGATATTCTCTTCTAGAGTTTCTCCTTGCTCCTCATTCCCATTGGGGTACGGAGTTTGAGAATGGGACCCAGAGGTGGTTTTACCATGAAGATAATGAAGCTCAAGTTTAGAGATTCACCCTTGTATGAGCCCCTATAGAGGTTGGAGGAGGAGTCTTAGCAATATGATCAAATGGACATTTGTTTAATTTGCAAAATCAAGATATTTTAGCCATGATTAGCTAAGACTTTTTCTTTTTTCCCAACTTCTCCAGACATGTCCTATTCTTTTGTTGGTGGTGGAGTGGCTGCAGATGTTTTGGGAATCCAGCTAGAGGGAAATTGCATTGGAATTACAGTGAGTTGGGGTTCTTGAGAATCACAGTCATTTCCTTGTAGAGGTAAATTGTAGCTGGCTATCCTGTTGTAGGAACAGCTTCCAGGATGCTCTTGCCACCTGCTGAGATGACCTGGCTGGTGCTGGCAGGAGGTTGAAAGGTGAGAGGCTGTGCTGCTTTGTGAATGTGTCCTGCAGTGCCGCACATGGGGCGCCCACAAGCCACGGGGGAGAAACCTGCAGAGAGAAATACTGAGTTACGCTTCTCTTCTGTGCCTTCAAAATGATGTTATAAAGTTGTTGGCATATACAGCTGAAAATGTTGGAAAAATACCAAAGAAGTATGGTAGGCAGTTAATTAATATAAATATTGTGTTATTTGTCTTATTTTATGATGTTTGTGGTATTTGTCAGTTTTCTAAAATTTGCGTGTTATATTTTGTCTTTATAAATAAATATTTGCTTTCACACAAAATTATATTTTTGTAACTTTGCATTCTTTTCTAATGTGGCCATGAAAATTGTGTAGAAGTTTAGGCCTCACTAAATATTTTTCTCCTCAGGCTGGACTCTTGGCCAAAGAATATGTTTTCATCTGCTACCAAATCTTTCCTTGCTTGTTTAGACCACTCCTCTACTATGTCTCTTAAGGCATTGAGGACAATCTTTTAAAGGCTCCCTGAAAATGAGGACAGGTGACAATGCCCAGAGCCAGGCAGAATATGAAGTCTGGCCTCTGATCATTAATAGTAAACTCTTTCTCTGCACCAGGAGGAATAATGAACTGCCAGCATGCAGACTAAGACCAGGAAGAGGAGGCTGCTTTTCTTGTTATTTGTCAGGGAAAAAGGCAAGGTGGCAGATTCAGATAGAAGCTCTTCCTCCAAATTGATGCTGTCTTCAAAGCCATGGTTAAAATGAAGCACTGCTAGTCTAGGGGGCAGAAAACTTAAGTTCTCACCATTGGTCAAGGTATTTGCACTTCCCTGTGATTTAGATCCCTGTTGTGTAAAATGGGAATTATAGTCCCTTGCTTGGTTGTATTCAAGGACATATTGCATAATGCTGGCCATAGAGCCATGGGAACATGTAAGTAAATGTAAGAGATTTGATGAGTATAAGAAAATATTAAGGATAAAAATCAATATTGTCATTTAGCTAAACTTTCAGAAAATCTTTTCCTGGACTGGCTGTGAGCTACAATAGAGGGGTCCTGATCAATTAAGGTCAGGGAGGCTCGATTTTCAGGATTTCTATAATAATGCAGCCTGATTCACAGGGGCCAATTTGTTCGAGCCTAGACATGTTTGTCATCTAATTGAAAGGAGCATGATCAGGCTTCACGTGGCCCAGTCAGTGGCAGATCCTGGGGACTGTGCTCTCATTCTGCCTGGGGACCTTGGCAGGCTACTTTTTCCCAGGCTGGTGGGCAGACAGAAGGGAGGAAACCTTCTTTCTGGCTTTTGGGCTGCCCATTAATCAACATCACTTTCCTCATTAATAGAATGGCATTCTCAGCTGCACATTTTGAGGAGCTTCCAACAATTCATTTCTCCTCTGGTTACAGAAAAATCAGCCTTCGTAATGAGGAGGAGAGCTGTGTTTTTCACAGAGCAAAATATTAATTATTCTTTCAGTTTGTCATTTACATATCCCTCAAATTAGGTTTACTTTTTCAATTTACACTGCTGAAGTCCCACAGCTGGAAGATACACAATTAACACTTTTTCCTTGGTGAGGGTCATGTGCCTGCTTTGTGGGCTCAGGTTTTTCTTAAGACAGTAGGCATAGGTACATGAGAAATGGAAATGTAATTGGCATCACTGGGAGGATCTCCTTGCTAGGCCAAGAATGAGAGACACACGGCCATTCCCCTCGCTCAGTCATTTCTGCACAAACAGGGCTGGCCGTGCTGTCCCCAGTCTCGTGCCTCTTCCTGTCACAGGGGAAGAGCCAGCCACTCTGCCTTGTGTGACTTTGGGAAATGGCTCTACTCTTTGTCCCAGGAGTCACGGAGCTCACTGACCACTCAGTGTTGTCTCCTTTTTGGAACTGGGGGTCTGCAGGCATCAATCAAATCTTCACCTAGACTTGTAGATGGTTCACTCAAAAACTTGCCTTGATGTTAAGACAAATGGACTAAGTACTTTCTCCTGCATTGATCCCCCAAGGCCCTTCCCTCTGTCCCTCCCTCCTTCCCTCTCTCTTCTTTCCCGCCTCCTTCGCTCTCTTTTTTCTCCTCTGTCCCTTCCTCTCTCTCTTCCTCCCTCCCTCTCCTTGTCTCTCCTTTTGTCCTTCTCTTTCATGTGACACACCTCCTGAGCTGCTGAATGCTTGACACTGTGCTGGATACCAGAAATGCTACGGTGATGAAGACACAGCCTAATGAGGGAGACAGAGGAGAAAACAGGCAATTTCTGAGCAGTTGGATAACCACCACCATAGAAGAGACCATGGGGTTCTGCAGTGCAAAGGGGAGTCAGGAGGCAGGGATGGGTCTTTCCTCTGAAATCCTTTAGCACCATCTACACCACACACTGGGTTTTCTGATATCTCTTGTATTGTTATTTATATGAGAGGTGCCTGTTATGCTGGGCCTAGGCCAAGTGGAATATACACATGTTCATTTTTCTCACCCATAAAATAGAAATAGCAACCAGACCTGTGTTCTGTCATGCTACATGCTTAGAATCACAAACACATCAAATGCTTCCTGAGCCATGGATGGCATCAGCACAGGGGCTAGTCAGCTATTTGACCTTTCTCTGTAAGTGACAATTCGTGTCATAGAATTATCTCCTAGATCCTCAGGGACTTAGAAGGCCTCCTTGGAAAGCCAAGGCAAAAAAAAAAAAAGTCATGGTGTTGGATTATTCTTAAGGCTGCTGAGTAGCTGGATTTCTGTCCTGGAATGCCTTCTGGTGTCATGTGAGGTTAATAAGGCTGGCAGTGTCAGCTCTTCATTTTGAGTGGGTGAGAAGAATCAAAGTCAAAATTTCATATCTACAAGGCTGGTGGTTCTAACATTTTTTTTTCTTTTAATCGCCTAGAATATGCATTTGAAATTTTTCTACTTGGCATCAGGTTTAGTGCATATTCTATATTTTCTCGATTAAAGAGAGTGTCTTACTGGCAAGGAGTATGGGTCCGAGGTCAGACAGAGCCACATTCAAGTCCTGATATTGAAATTTACTAGCTGCATAAACTGGAGCATGTCACTTCCTTTCTCTAAACCTCAGTTTCAGTTTTCTCTCTCTAAAATACAGATAATTATATTACTACCTTACAGAGATTTTGTGACTATTAAGTGCTCTTGGCAGCTATTAAATGTGTAATAAGTATTTTTCCTTATAGAATAACAACTGTATACATGTTGTGCATATACTAATCAAAGCACGTGTCTATGGCTTCCTTGCTACATAAAGCAAAGCCCCTTGGCACTCTTTATCTCCTAGAGGACATTTGCCAGCTACGTTCATTGGTATGTTGGCTTTTTGTAGAAGACACTCATGGGGCTGTCTCTTCAGCCTTCTTTTTCTAATAATTGCCTCACCCCTGCTCATTCTTAATGTTGCCCTAAGAGAATCTCTGTACCAATACAGTTCATTCTATTCCTTAGACACAGCTAATTGGCCCAAGATATGGACTTGGGACTCAGACAGTTGGGTCAAGTTCTCTCTCTGTTTTATAGCAGTAAAATCTATAGTGCAGGAAGAATTAGGGTGGCCGTGTGAACCTGAAAAGCAAAAGACTTTGGTCTGGAGGAAGAGAAAAAGGAAGAAAGAAAAAAAGAAAGAGATGTGTAGTGAATATGCGGAGAGAAGTAGGAATTTGAGCTGGGAACAAATTCTGAGGTATATTCCTGAGATCTAGACATATTCCTGTTCCTGGGCTCCTTGAGATGATCCAGCTGCATTTGAATAATACATCTCCACTTTTATATAAGTTATGAAGAATTGAGTTTTTGTCACTTGCAATCCCAAAGCTTCTAAGTAATCCTTCTTCCAGAAATGTTTCACCAGGGAGGGTGCCTAGTACAGATGTCTAGCAGATATCAACAGATATTACACATGGTAGGTATTACACCCACCTGCTCTTTCCAAATAGTTGGTCATCATCATTATAATCACATCATAGTGGATATATAAGTTTTAAAATTACTATCTGTATTTTATTGTTTTGTCTCTGAGTTAGTACCCTCTGAATAAGAGAAACAAAGGTTCTCAGTTGGGAGGTAAGTAGAACTAGCTGGTCTAGGAGAATAAGAGAAAGAGATATGAGAAAAGATAAGAGAGAAGCTAGAATGGCATTATGGCTCCAAAAATTGGCAGTTTCTAACACTGGGTCTCGGGAAATTTACAGCCAGGGACACACAAGGCAAGGCTGAGTAGAGACGACCCCTACAGGACTTGCCTGACCCTTTTGGGTTTTTCTGGATCTGCAGTCGTTGGATGCTGCCAGGGCCACTTATTACCCTACTCTTACCATACACCATACCTGCAGACCTATAAGCTGAGAACCTTCTCTCCACTGGAGAGCCAAGATAATATGATGGGAAAGAGCATGGATTCCAGAGACAGACTACCTTGGGTTTAATTTGGCTCTCTTGTGTGACCTTGGGCAAGTTAGTTAACCTCTTTGACCTTCATCCTCTTCATCTGTAAGGTAGGGATTATCTACTTCAGTGGTGGATGAGGGGATTATATTGGTTTATATATGAAAAGCATTTAGAGCAGTGTTTGGCACATAGTAAGTACAATATTAGCATTATTGCTCCTGCTGCCACTTAGTAATATTACTAAGACCACCAGCCCAATGAGATCACAAATTACGCAGGAGGCAACACTGGAACATATTCAAACTCAACAATAGAGTCAGTTCCAAAAAAAGGTATTCACACTAGAATTATGGAAATTGAGCAGAAGTATGGGGAGGACCCTTATGTTAGTTACTTGCTTGCAGGGAGCCTTAGTTTTCCTCTGTTTAATACCTGATAAGACACATGAATCTCATTTGTAATATTCCTGACATACAGTTTTCCACCACATACCTGTACACTTTTCAATAAGGAACTTGCTTCTTTTTGAAGCAAGTCAAAATGAGCTTGTTAGATGGCGTCGTTAGGTACCACAGAAGCTAGGAAACTAAAAGTCAACTTTTACACTTCTTTCTCTTATGTCACTTATTTGCCCCTTATTTATTACGTATTATTAATTCCCCCCATCCCTACCCTGATGCAGGGTGGCTTTCACTTGGAAGGATAATAGTTCCTGAAGACCGTGCATAGCTGAAAAGCTGCATAAGTTAAGACTAAGCCTATAGAAGACAGACATTTCTGTTTATCGGCTTACGTGTCACTACCATATGGTTAGAGTGTAAACAAAGCTTCAATTCATTTGACCTGATAGTTTTGAAAAGAACCATGTCTTACTGCAGTTTACATTCAGCTAATTTGCATTATTTCAAATTGTCTGTATAAGACAAAACCATATTAATATTTTTATATCACATTTTTCAAGCCATGTAATTATAATCCCATGTGGTTATAATGTGTTTTTTTAATTTTTATTCTTATTTTTTTATGTGTCTATATCCTCACCAGCTTATAAACTGAAGAGTAGGGAACAATTACTGTTTATTTTTTTGCTCCATGTTCCTTCTCACTTGGACCATTCTCCCTGTACACACTCACACACATACACATCGTATCTGAAAATATTACCTCATTCAATCTTCCCAGCAGTTCTAGGAGACAGGTAGATATTATCTTTCTTTTTCAAATTAATAAATGAGTCTTAGAGAGGCTAATAAAATTGTGTAAGGTCACAAAATTCTTAAGCAATGGAGCCAGCATTTCAACCCACGCGTCTCTGACTCCAAAGTTCATATTCTTCTTTTTTTTTTTTTATTATACGTATATCTGCGGTACAAAGTTGACTATCAATAGTTGTGTACAATGTGTGATGGTCAAGTCAGGATATTTAGCTTATTCATCATTAAAAATGTAATCCTTTTTTGTGGCCATTAACCAATTATCATTAACCCCCCCTTCCTCTCCCCTTCGTCTCCCCCTTTCCACCTCTAGTAATCACAGTTCTGTTCTCTCCTTCCAAGAGTTCAATGTATTATTGTGATTGTTGTCTCTCTCTCTCTCTCTTTCTCTTATTTATTTGTTTATTTATGAATTCAGCTCCCACTTATGAGTGAGGACATGTGGTATTTCTCTTCCTGCTCCTGAGTTGTCTCACTTAGCATAATTTTCTCCAGGCTTATCTATGTTGCTGTGAATGGCAGAATTTCATTTTTTTTTTAAATTTCTGAGTGCTATTCCATTGTTTATATATACACATTTTCCTTATCCAGTCATCTGTCAATGGACATTTTTATTGGTTCCATAGCCTGGCTATTGTAAATAGAGCTGCAAAGAACATGGGAGTGCAGGTATCCCTTTGAAATGATAACTTCCCATTCCTTTAGATATATACCCAGTAGAGGGATTGCTGGACTGTATGGAATTCTATCTGTACTTGTTTAAGCAACCACCATACTGTTCTCCACAAATGGCTGTAGTAATTTGCAGTCTCACCAACAGTGCAGAAGGGTTCCCCTTACTCCCCATCCTCGTCAGCATTTGTTATTCTCTGTCTTTTTGATATTAGCCAGTCTAGCTGGGGTAAGATGATATCTCATAGTGGTTTTGATTTGCATTTCCCTGATGATTAGTGATATTGAGCATTTTTTCATATACCTGTTGGCCATTTTATGTCCTCCTTTGAGGAATGTCTATTCAGCTCCTTTGCCCATTTTTTAATTAGATTATTATTATTTTTTTATTGTAAAATTGTTTGAGCTTCTTGAATATTCTGGATATTAATCCCTTGTCGGGTGTGTAGTTTGCAAATATTTTCTCCCATTCTATAGGTTGTCTTTTCACTCTGTTGATCATTTCCTTTGCTGTACAGAAGCTTTTTAGTTTGATATAAGCCCATCTTTTTATTTTTCCTTTTGTTGCCTGTGCTTTTGGGGTCTTATTCATAAAGTCTTTGTCCAGTCCTACATCCTGGAGTGTTTTCTCCTTTCTCTTTCTTATGTTTTCTCCAAGGAATTTTAAGTTTCAGGTTTAGCAGAAAAATAAATCAAGAAAGCAAGCCCATTTACAATAGTCACCAAAAAAATAAAATACCTGGGAATAAATTTAATCAAGGAGGTTAAAGACCTGTACAATTAGAAATACAAATCACTGCTGAAAGAAATTAAAGAGGACACCAAAAGATGGAAAGACATTCCTTGCTCATGGATTTGAAGAATCAACATAGTAAAAATGTCAATACTATCCAAAGCCATCTACAGATTCAATGTGATCCCCATCAAAATACCAATGACATTCTTTACAGAAATAGAAGAAAACAATCCTAACATTCATATGAAACAACAAAAGACTCCAAATAGCCAACACAATCCTGAGCAAAAAAATAAAGCCAAAGGCATGACACTTCCTGACTTCAAACTGTACTACAAAGCTATAGTAGCCAAAATAGCATGGTACTGGCATATAAACAGACATGCAAACCAATGGAACTGTATAGAGAACCCAGAAATCAACCCATATATTTACAGCAAACTAATCTTTGACAACGGCACCAAGAAAATACAATGAGAAAAAGAGAGCCTTTCCAATAAATTGTGCTGGGAAAACTGGATATCCATGTGTAGAAGAATGAATCTATATCTGTACTTCTTGCCATATACAAAAAAACCTCAAAATGGATTAAAGTCTTAAATATAATGCCTGAAATGTATTCTTCTTTCTACTACATCACAATTCTATTCTCAATGTATCCCTTGCTCATTTTATGTTTCTTAAGGACAGAGACTGCCTTTTTCTTTTGTCTTTTGGTAGGATTTAGTATAGTAACCCACAGCTACATCCGAACTGGCATTCAGGAAAGTTAATTACTGATGCTTTGGTTATTCCTGAAGCAGAATATGCATGACTGGGAGAAATGAGTGCTTAGAAGTGGAGCAATTGGTTTAGAAGTGATGGGGATTAGTTGTGCCTGTCTTTTCAAGAATGTTACAGCCAGGGCCCAGACTTCTACTAAGCTTAATTCCCATCCTTTGTTTCTCAGAATGACATAACCAGACTGAAAGTCTCTAGACCTGGCAGTGACTTTGATATCTATTCAGTTATCTGTTTAGTTCTTGGCATTGGTAAATGATTTGGGGTGATTGATCAAAGGGCGGAGAAAGAAACCAAATCCTGGAACCATGGGCCAGGGCTTGTGGAGCCTTCCCCTTTCCTGCGCCTCACCCACCCTATTCAGCCAGTCAAAATTTCACTCCTATCTCAGGGCTTTTGTGCCATTTACCACCTCTGCCTGGGACATTCTTTCTCTGTTCTTTGCCTACCCAATTTCTGTTTATCTTTTGGGTCTCAGCCTAAATGTCTCTTGTTTAGGAAGATCCTTTCTGACTCTCCAGAGTACATGAAGAATTTCTATCAAGCTCTTGTTAAAATAATCCTTGTTCTTAACACCCAGACAGTAATTACATAATTCTTTGCATAAGGCTTCAGGGTCTCTTTTGCATATTAGATCATGTATAGTTCATTTTTATTGGTTATAACATAAATACCTGAAACTGGGTGATTTATAAAGAAATTGAAATTTATTGCTTACAGTTGCAGAGGCCGGGTAGTCCAAAGTCCAGGGAACATAGCTGGTGAGGGCCTTGGTGGTGGCAACAGTGACCCAGGGTTCTCACATGGTAGAAAATGGTGGAGCAGAGAGAGTGAACTTCTCATGTGCTCTTCTTTTAAAGCCCTCAGAACCACACCTACAACCACCATTATTAATCCATTCACTAAGTCATGGTCCTACAATTTAATCACCTCTTCAAGGGCCTGCCTTTCAATTACTGTAATAGGATTTCCCACCCACAACAGTTAACAGTGGGAATTAAGCCTCAATGAGGTTGGGGGGCATCCAATCTACAACAGACCATATGCTACTTGAGGGCAAGGATTGTGTCCAATTCGTTTATCATTTCTGTCACAGTGCCTTGTGAATGATATGTGCTTAATGAATATCAATTAATGCGTAGGTCAACAGATGAAAGATAGATGAAAGTCATATAAATGTCTCTCTGCTTCTCCCACTAGAAGGAAATGAAGAGGGAGAAAAAAAAGAGATGACTTTCGGTTTCACCTGGAGAACATAATGTTTCAATAAGAAAGAAGAGATTTCATTTTCTGGACCGTTGTTTTTAGAATGTTTGTCATTTAAATTCTCACTTTTTTTTGACAGTACCACTTGTATTCCTGTAAGAATGAAATTGAATAAATATATTTCCCAGTAAGCCAAGGTGACCTGGAAACCTAGGCAGTCTGCACTTGCTGCAGGGCATGCAGTCTTCAGGCGTCGGGAGCGGCAGATCAGTACATCTTCCTTTGAACTGGCACTTTCTCCTTCACCATTATCTGTAAATGTCAGATACAAATCTGGGAATGACACTCATCTTCACTTCTGGAATGTGATTGTTTTAGGTCTTAAAAATGGAAACAACAAGAGCCTAAATTAAAATAATAACCTCCCTCTTTATACTCGACATGTTCACAGTTTTTAGGGCTCATTCATTTTCCATCTTTTCAAAGAAAAAGGGTGAATCATTCTCACTATGAAAATATTGTTGGGCACCACGTCTCAGGAGGCAGAATAGTGTGGAAAATGACAGAGAGCCCTGAGAAGCTTTTATACTCTCATTAGGGATCCAGAATGACACGGAATTTAACGTTTAAATAGGCCGACCACATTATCTATCTTCCCCAACTAAGAACTTGTGCAAATAAAAGGAGGTGATAATTTTTAATTTGGATTAACCTGCATAAATAACTATCATCTGAGCTAAATCTGGACAGATGTCCATCCTATATTTAATAGCATTTTGCAAAAGCAATGAAATAGATGTTTTTGTGTAGCATATGACTCGTTTACCGCAATTGAATTTTATAGTTGATGATTATTCTAGAAATTCAGAGGAGGTGGTGATATCACTTCTTAACTCTGGGTGGTTAGTGAAGGCTGTGACAAGAAGGTGTAATCTGAGCTGTATTGGGAAGGAAGGACTGGATGGATAGTAGGTAAGGAGAGCATATTGACCCATGTGAGTTCTACAGGGGTGTTTTTCAGGATTTAACTGATTGATTTTGATTATATATCTCACAATAAAATTTGTGAAAATTATCAATATTATACAGAGGAGAAATATGTGGTCAACAATCTCTCCTCTAGCCCTGTTCACAGTGGAATTCTTCAACCCCACAGCAATCACGCACCCTCCAAAGAACAGCCTGGAAGTGCCCCAGGCAGTGTCCCAATGATGTTCCTCTCTCCTGCTCTGCCTCTTCTTCCTATCCTTTCTCTCTCTTTCCTCTCCTTGTCCTCTTCTTCCCCTTCCCATACTCTTTCTACTCTCCCTCGATGGGCATTTGTACTACATTCATCCACGTAGACTTCATCCTGGTTCCTCCCTGGTCATGGGGACCAAGGCCACAACAGCAGCAACCAGAACATATTAGACTGTGAGAGCTGTCATTCTGAAACAAGAAGCTGGAATCTGGGGGTTGGATTGACTGATGGCCCCCTGTTCAGGGAGCATTTTAACATCTAGGCTCCAGAAATTCCCTCAACACTATACTATCTTCAGAAGAAAAAGCCCCAATGGCTGAAGATCCAGCTGGGCACTTCCAAAACAGGACACATTGTTTGCCTTTTCTTCATCTCTGAGCCAAGTCTTAATATCCCTCTAGAAGACAGTCAGGTACCATTTTTCAAGAGGATTTCTTTTAAGAGAACCAAATTGCTGAGCATCTCTGTTATCCTGCCTGGAGGGCTCATCCATTCGCAACTGTGAACTGCAAGGTCGTTCCTGGGGGATGTGAACTCCAGTGAGTTTCCTCGGAGCCTCCAGGACCTTGCCCAGTTAACACAGCAGGAGGGCTGAATATTTGAGTGCATTAGTAATAGGTTTTTATTTTTTATACCCAAAAGAAAGTATATTTTTTAAAGTGTAAAAGAATGTTTCACAATTTATAAGAGGTTTTGTGTGCTTTTCATAGTCATTGCTTTGAATATTCTCTTCTTCTGGGAGGTTGTGCACAACACTCTCTGCCCACCCCCTTCACTGCCTTTGGCTCTATTGATGCTTCTTTGAAAGAACGAGGCCTGTGGAGAGCTTGACCATCACTGCAAGCTGCAGGAAAGCATGAGAGCCAGGAGGAAGGGCAGTCTTGTAAGAGAGAGAAAGAGAACTAAGTTTTAAACCAGAACTGTGGGTAGCTGCATATTTCTTTGGGGAGGGGGGTTGAGTAGGAGGCTGGAGGTCTTCTGGAAAATCTTATCTATGGGGATAGGGTTCAAACCAATTTTATTTGAATTTCTAAGAACAGGACACTTGTACTGGTACCTGGTTCACAAAAAACTCTGGAATGAGCTGGCTGTAGTCAGGCTAGGTTCTCATCTCATGGCTGTCTGCCCCTGGTCTCGTTTCACTGGAGCCACCTGCTTTCTTCTCTGAGTGAGGAATGTTCTGGGAAGGAGGCTTGCTTACAGAGGTGGTGCTCTTTCAGGGTTCATCAGTTTACAGTATCTGGCTGTTTTTGATCATAGCCCCCCCCCAAATTAAACATAGAATTGCCATATGATATAGCAATCCCTCCTCTGAGTATATAGTGAAAAGAATTGAAAGCAGGATCTGGAAGAGATATTTGCACATCCATGTTTATAGCAGCATTATTCACAGTAGCCAAGAGGTGGAAGTAACCCAAATGTCCATTGACAGATGAATGGACAAAAAAAATTTAGTACATATGTACAATTGAATATTGTTCAGCTTTATAAAGGGAGGAAATCCTGTCATATGCTACAACACAGATGAACCCTGAAAACATTACGCTAAGTGAAATGTTATAAAAAGACAGATACTGTATCTGTACCTCACTTACGTGAGATATCTAAAGTAGTTGAATTCATAGGGACAGAAAGTAGAATGGTGATAGCCAGGGGCAGGGGGCAAGGTGGGGTGAATGAGGTGTTGCTGTTTAATGGGTATAGAGTTTCAGTTTTGCAAGATGAAAAAATTCTGGAGATTGGCTGTACAACAAAAGTGAATATATGTAATACTACTGAATTGTGTACTTAAAAATGGTTAAGATGGTAAAAACCAAAACAAGCAACCCCTCACCCCCAAAAATAAGACAAACAAAAACATGCTCAGACCCCAAATTCAGACCATTTACACCCGAGTTTCTGGTATTAGTAACCCAGTGATGGTGCTTTCACAAAGCTCCCAGGTGACTGAGATGTGCTGAAAACACTACCATGTAAGGATGGAGGGAAAGGACTAGTCCTGCCTTTAGGGAGCTCGTGGTCTGGATGGAATGTGCAACCTGTACCTAAATCATCATGTAATCAGTCCATTGTGATACCGGCCTTAGAGTGTTGCCAAGCGCCATAAAAATCCATAAAGCCAAGACCTTCCTTGCAGCATGGGATGAATTTTCAGGCATTTGTGCTGGGCTTTAAAGAATCGATAAGGGTTGACAGGAGGGTAGAGAGGGGAGAGGGTCTCCAGCTGTCATAAAAGCATAAAGGTGATTAACAACGCCTGGCCTGATTAGGAAGTGGAGGGTTTCTAGTTTCACTGAACTATGTACAATGTATGTGGGAGATGGGTGAGGGGAGGGTGGTAATGGGAATTACAATTTCAAAGACAATCTGATGCCACATTGTGTAGGGTCTTGAATGTCATGCTAAGAAGATTAGATATAATTCAGTAGACCACAGGGAGTCATTGCTTTTTTAGCAGGGGCATAAGAAAAGCTAAAACATCTGGGTAATTGGAAATCCAGAGTGATAAGAGCTATGTTAGAAGAAGTTATGTTTTACACCTTCCTTAAGTGACATATAGCAACCAATACTTTAAAACTGCCTGTTCATATTTCGTACAGGTTTTCAACACATGGTATTTCATCTTCCTCTTCCTGATCCAGAGTCTTCTGTTTTCTCCAACTCAATGCTTCCCGCTCCCAGTTCAACCAGTTGACCAAGTAGGATTCACTCTATTCTGGTTCCCATTCAATGGGCCCAGCCACTTTGCAAAACTAAACCAATCTGCCTCCAAACAACTCTTTTAATAAAGAAAGCAACTTGTATTTGGAAAGATTAGTGCTGGCTTTTATCCACAGCAAAAACTGCTTTGCTCGAGCACTGCCCTGTTTGTAAGCAGAATCCCAGTCTTGCCACAGAGACAGGAATGCTGCTGATATCCTTGGACAAGATTGCTGGGGCCTTTGGGAACAGCATGTGGCCATGCATCACTTTGCTTCTTTAACAAGTCCCTACTTTCTTTCCCTCGGAAAGCCTGAGCAATTGTATTTTGCAGAATATTTTCAAATCTGCTCTCGGACCTTGACATTTCGAAACAATTTACCTGCTTTGTTTGAGAAATGCATTTAAATAAATTAATGAAACCACTGCTCCGAATGAATCCTTTTCAGGCTGCTTACAGAGAAATTTTGAAAGGGCAATATTATCACTGACAAAAACTGCAGCATCTGAGCAATTGGATATCCAGAAATCTGAGCGGGGAGGCAGAATGTAATGACAGAGTTTTACCTATAGCAAAACCATTAAAGGTCACCTACCGGAAGGACAGCTGAAATAGAATTTGTTTTCAAATTATAAGATTAAAGAATGTTCCTTGAAGAAAGTATTATTATACAGCGTCAAGAGAAAGAGAGAGATTAAAATGGTCGGAAGATGCAATCACAGCTGAGATAAATTCTACTTTCTCTGTGGTTTGCACACCCTGAGGTCTCTCCAGCTCAATGGATTGGGTGGGTTGGAGAAATTAGCAAGTGTTCCTCTCTCCATACAGATCTCTTCCCCACTGAGAGTTCTTTTCCCCTCTGGTCTTACTGAAAACATACCTGCCTAACAGAGAAACCATGCGGAGGAGTGAAAGGTATCTTTGTTAATGGTGCCTACTGAAGAGGGCAACATTAAAAATTCTTTAAAATGAAGGGCACAATTTTGAGTTTCCAAGTCATTAGGCAGGTTTATGGCTTGTCCACTTGCAAAGGAGCTAATGGGACTCTCCACACAGCCATTTCACTTAAAGGCTCATCTCACAAATGGCTTTTGCTCAGTCTTTCCCCCATGCCCTGACTCTTCTGGTGTAGGCTGAGGCTCTCTTTGGAAGACACGGGAAACATCGGTCTGGTCTCTTCTGCAGCACTGTTTTACTTTAAATGCCATAGCACTTTAAGAAGGCTGTACACGACTCTTTGCGATGAGCTAGTTACATCAAATAAAAGCCTGGTCTATTAGTACTGTCAATTCTATCTAGAACATGTGTCATGCATAAGTTCTTCACAAATAGTAGCTAAGAGTAAACCTGCACAACCTTCTTGGGTGACAAGAAGGGAACAAGGCAGGTGCTTTCTACATTTTAAAAATATTTGATGCACTCTTTGAAACCACAAATTTTTCTTTATGCAAGATTGTCTGTAGTGGAACAACTTGTTCAAATCCAAGTAAAACAGAGTGGCAAGAGCTCAGAAGATTATGAAACTTGACTATATTGTAATAAATAATAATGTGCTATTTTAAGTGCACAAAAATAGAGGGCTTCTAAATATACTGTCAAATTGATCATCCATTTTGCCTTATTTAAAACATTTACTATAAACAGAAATGCCTGCTCACAGTCATCAAACAGCCTTTGTGCCTCCTGTCTTCCTATACCGGACACATTTCCTTGTTCCCCTGTGTCCTCCTCAAACATTAGCTCTTTAGGAATCTGGCCAATAGCACCTCCTGCCTTAATGCCTGGGGATGAAGGGGGGAATTTGGAAGAGTTGCTGCGGAGCTGGGGCCAGAGTCAAGCTGTCTGGAGGCCAGAAGTTAGTTGGCACAGTCCTGATCCAAGAATGGCTGGTCATCTTGCTTTTCCTTCCACTGTCCTGCCTGCAAAGACCACAACATAAGTGACTACTGGAGGAGCACCTGGGATGTCCGTGCTGCTGAGACCAATGCTCCAGATTTTATTTTCTATCCTAGCCAATGGGGCAAGAGCTACTGCTGTTGTGTTCTCCCTGGGAGTCAGGAGGGTTTGTGATGGTTAACTTTAGGTGTCAGCTTGACTAGATTGAGAAATAAATAGAACTCGGTAAAGCATTATTTTGGGGTGTGTCTTTGTGGGTGTTTCCAAAAGAGATTAGCATGTAAGCCTGAGTGGACTGAGTGGGAAAGATCCACCCTCAATATGGGTGGACACCGTGAGAGAACAAAAACAGAGGAAAAGGCAAATCACTTGCTCTATTTCTACTGGATTTGGGATACACTCTTCTCTACTGTCCATTGACATCTGAACTTGAGACTCTTCAGACTTTGGGTTCCAGGACTTATACCAGCAGCACCTCTGGATCTCAGGCCTTTGGCCTCAGACTGAGAATCACACCACTGGCTTCCCTGGTTCTAAGGCTTCCAGTTTGCAGACCTATCATGGGACTCCTCAGCCTTCACAATCGTTTGAGCTAATTCCACTAATAAATCCTCTCTCACGTATTTATGTACATATCCCATTGGTTCCGTTTCTCTGAAGAATCCTGACTAACACATGGGTCTCCTGAAAGAAGTCATCAACTGCCCTCTGCCCCACCCCAAGCAAAAATAAATTAATTTCAACTAAGCTTCAAACATTTACTCCTCTGGAGCTGGGTTTTTCAGCACCAACGATTAGGGGCAGAGTGAACCAGACTTTTGATGTCATCCTTGTCTCTGTTCTGTTCCCTTTAACTTCCCTCTTTAGTTGCAATCTCACTCAGAGTGGATCTTGGAGTTCCAGCACCCTGGTTAGGAGACACATCCCATGTTGCAGAGATCCCAGTGAACAGACAGAACCTTACTGCGTACGTTACTTTGCCCAGATCAGAGGTCAGAGACCAGGCTTGATATTTTACCATACTGTTTTTCTCTGTCTGAATTTAGAACCAATTATAAAAATGATGAAATAACCAGAGAGATGAGGATTACAGAGTCAACTTTATTAATTGTAAATCTGAATTTAAGAATGTAGATTAAATAGGCAGCTGCAAGTTGCACCTTCTAGAGTATCCCTTCAAATTTAGACTTGAATCTACCCATCTCATGGAAAGGCCAACATACTAATTAGATGGTTTAGTCTGGATTTTCTCCCCGACATAACCCTGTGAGGGAGCTCCTAATGGTACACCATTTTTCATAGTTAAATAAATGCAAAGATAAGTAACTTATCCAACAGAGTAACTGCTGCCTTCAAGAAACTTACATCCTACTGGGAGTAAGAGAAAGTAGGCAATGACAAAATTACAATGGCATGCACTAGATTAAACTTTAGAAAATAGCAGGAAAGAGATCTAATTAGATCAAGTAACCATGTTTGCCATTCAAGCTGGGGCTGAGAGGTGAGAAAGCCCCAACCATGAGAGAAGCGTGAATTAAAGTGGGAAACACCAAGTACATGGTCTAATGCATAGCAGTTGCTTAGTAAATGCTAGTCTGCCCTCCCTCACCAACCCTTTGTTGTGGAAACTGGATGTAAATATCGACTGAAATGTTTATAATTATGGTGAAGACAGCTGTGTCTCTAACACCGAAAAAGAAAGTCATGAAAATCCCAGCAGGCCTGAACTTTGAGCCAGGGAGCCTGCCTGACTGTGCAGACCAAAAGTGACTGCAGCCCCAGGGAACTAGGGAATACCCTGGCTCTCACACAAAGACAAGGGCCCCACAAAATAGTCTGATCTTGCGCTATGACAGGAGAGCATGTGGAATGTGATGGTGTCCACCATTTATGACACACTTGAGAACAATAAACCAATGGTCTTGGCTAATGACACTCTCTGTAGAAATTTAGATATTTGTTTTATAACTGTTTTAAGGATCTTGACTCCTTGTAACAATTTTGTGAATGGTTGGATGAATAGATGGATGGATGAATGGCTTGTCTCTATGACATCTCCAAGTGACTTATTCCAGTCGTCACTTTCCTATTAAGGAACAACCAATTCATCCTGACAGAAGCTAGGTTTAGAGTTTAATAATACATTTTCCAGCACTCAGACAGGGGACCTATTAGGCTAGTAATGGAAGCTGCACTTTCAGACCAGCTATTTGTGGCAAAATGACTGTTCAATACATTTTGAAGCTGTTGATAATCCATCTAGTGCATCTTCTATACTCTGCAGAGGCCCCAGGAAATATTCTGGGAGACAAGGAAAAAACTAAGATAGTGTTACAACAAGTTACAAAAAGATCCACTTTTATATGTTGTATATATTAGGATTACGCCTAAGAATTTATTTGAACTAGATGGTTTACTGTGAAATCGCAGATCTGATGTAAGTTAATATAGAAATTCTGTTATTTAATGTAGATCTATGAAAAATGAGTGACAATAACCTCTATAATTAAGGGAACTTTGAGAGGCTTGAATGTTTTAAAGATTTTCTCAATAAATAGATAAGAAATATCATTATAAGCATATATTTTTGGTAAGTAAATAAAACAATTTAAAATATCTTTAAAACAAGCCAGTAATCTTGTTTACACATTGAGAATAAATTTTAAATTCCATGAGAATCCATTTTCTATTTTTTATAAAATGAAGAGATTTACAAAGAAAAGATCTAAAAGTTTTAGAGGAAGCCAGCTCAATGTGCGCTGTTTGACATATGGGATGGAAAATTAAATGAGTCCTAGGAAGAATTAATAGAAGTGTATATTTCAAGTTAAAAGAGGTGAGGTCACTATAACAGTAACTACACTTTGAGAAGAATATTTGTAACCTCCCCCAAAAGAATCAAAATATCGAAGAACATAAAAACTGTGACATAAGAAAATGTTTATGGACCTAGAAATTTAGAGAGATTTAGGAGACTTAGAGAGAAATGTGATAATTATCTTGATATACTCAAATTTGTTTTTGCCTGAAGTGGGAAGACCAAGGAATAAGGGGTGGGAATGAAAGAGAATAAAATTTCATTTCTAGAAGACCATTCCAGTACGCAAATTCTGTGAACTTCCTTTTCGGCACAAGGCGGCAAAGAAAACCTTAAGTATGATGCAGAAAATCATGAAGATGCAGAAAATCATGGCCATAGGTAAGAGTTTGAACTATCAAGTAGATCTCAACATGCCAATGTGAGTTGATTGCTGGGCTTGCTCATAAGAATCATTAAAAGAGGTTGTTTAAAAAATAGGGAGTCAAGGTGGGGCCAAGCAACATGGGTCTTCATGCTGGCTGAGAGGGTGTAGAGATCTGACGTGCAATAGAAGGGACTGAGTGGCAGAAGAGGTATTGGCACAAGAGAAGGTGATGGGGGGTGGGGGTGGAGGCAGCCCGATGCTGGACTCTAAGAGGGGTGAGGAGGATGCCTAAGAAGGGGAAACAGTGGCGGCAGCAGCTCAGTGTGGGTGGCAGAGCCCGAGCAAGGCAAGGAAAGCATCTGTGCAGCCTGGCAGAGGTTCTTGGGCCTGATTGGGTGAAAAGGGTCTTCAGCAAGGGCAGGGGGCAGTGCAGCAGCTCAGCATGGAGGATGACCAGAAGGGTGTCTGTGCAGGGGAGCAGCGACCCTGGCAGCCTGGAGTGGGATGTTGAAGCCCAAGAGAGGTGGGAAGAGCCTCTGCAGTGGGAGCTGGGGATGGGAGGATGGTGCCAGGGACCAGTGACAAGATATTGGTTTACATACTGAGAAGATTTTTCAAATAAGTAAGTATATGTAGCCAGGTTTCTCACTTTTGGGAAAGGCAATTACAAATATAAAAAGAAAAAAAAATAAAACTAAAACAAAACAAAACTAGAATTAACCCAGTAGTGTTGAATTATAATTGGAGTTTGAGATGTGAATTCATGGTTTTCAATATGTAAACATATGGGCAAATATAGATTAGAAGTAAATGCACATATAGGTATATACCATACAAACACATATACACATCGACGTCGCTTTCCACTGAGAAGAAGCAGTGACACCCCAGTAACAATGAATGTATCTAGAACTGACTTGTTGGTATCTAAATACTATTCTCCACTAAAAGAAACCACTACTCTTCAGAGAAATAGTTAATTCTAGGGCTGAGACAGGGAAGCTTTAGATGGGCTGGAACGTCCTTCTGTGCCAAAAAATAAGGAGGCACTCAATGAATGATGGGGCATGTCAAGAGAACACAGGAGACAGCTTCAAGGAGCTTTTCTTTGTCAAACCTGGGATGATTTGAGTATCAGAATAAAGCAAAATAAAACAAGGACAGCAAAAGATTATAACTCAATGAATAACATGGCAATTCATGAGCCCATCCTGATACAGATATATGAATGGAGAGAAGAGAAAGTGTTTCCTTATAGTGAAATGCCAACTGATAAACGTTGAAGAAATCATGGAGTTTGAAAGTCACCTTATCACAACCATCATAGCATTAATCAGTTCAGCCAAGAAACATCAGTGAATGCTAAAGCTAGTGAGAAAAAGTCACGTGATAGCCTCAAAATATTCTTTTTCAAAATACTTATAGATTACAAAGGGAAGAGGAGTGAAAAAGCCTGGCAGTGAAAAACTTTGTGGCGAAAAAGCCTGGCAGACATCACCTTAATCAAAGATTATGGTTAATATCATCAATAATAGGAGACATTGAAATCCTGTGCCCCCTGATAAGGTGCAATAAGAACACATCAACACTTATGTGACATTTCTGGGAGAAGAAGCATCACCTGAACTTAATTGTGAAGAAACCATACAAACCCACAATGAAGGACATTCTACAAAGTAACTATCACATGAGCTTCAAAAGTGTCAGGGTCATGAAAGGTAAGGGAAGACTAAAGAATTGTTCCAGACTGAAGACTAAAGAGATGTGAAAACTAAATTTTGCTCATAATCCTTGATTAACTGTTTTTGCTATAAAGGACTTAGTGACAACTGGCAAAGCTTAAATGGTGTCAGATGGTTGGATATTAGTAACAAATCAATATTAACTTTCTTATGTTGATGGTTGTATTGTTGTTATTGAGAAGGCCCTCAATTGTTGAAAATATACACTGAAGTATTCCAGCAGTGACGAGGCTTTCTGTTGGCAATTTGCTCTCGAATGGTCCACTGTGTGTACCATGGGGGTAGGAGGGAAGAGTGGTTTTAATAGTTTTGGAACTATTTGTAAATTTGATATTATTTAAATATTAAAAAAATAGATATTCCTGGACCTCACTATAGACCTACAGAAGTATTTGAATTGATGGAGGTGAGGCACAAAGATCTGTACCCTGAAAGGATCCAGGCCATTCATTGCTGGCTTGGAAACCACTGGGCAAGAACAGTGCTTTTCAAACTTTAGTGTGTATATGAACCACCCAGGCATCTTGTTAAAATTCAGATTCTGATTCAGTTCTGGAGTGGGGTCTGATAGTCTGTAATTATGACAAGCTCCCAGGCAATGCCAATGCCATTGATCTGTAGATTGAACTTCAATTAAAGAACTAGATGATCTTTGAGAGCATCTTCCACTTGACAATCTATGAAAACAAGATTCTTCTTCCAGCCGTCAGAATTTGTGGCAGTAGAATTCCTAAATTTGAATGTACCTTCATGAGCAGCCTATAAAATAAACTGGCAATGGATTCATATATGTGAATGATGTTGTACAATATAACAGAAGAATTTTGCCCCTGGAGAACATTCTGTCAGGGTCTGGGCATGTTTTAAAATGCAACAGTGAGAAACATTTTTTTGCCAACATGGCTAAAATCTAGGCAATGACACTTTATCAGAGTTCTAGAGAGGCATAGAAAAAAATGAAAAATTCTTTGGGATGATATCCCACGCTCTCTTAAGTCACAATTTTATTAGACTTTAAACTGAATTAAAAATACAAAACCATTTTTTTTTCCTTTCAAAGCACAGGACGGAAAATGCCTAGAAGTCATTGCCAAAGGTGATTGTCTTAGCTACTTGGTAACTACCCAGCTCTTTATACCTATGTCAAATCCCAACGGACCAATTCCTTTACTGTCTTTGTATGGAAAAATAATCATTATTATTGAGTTCCAAGCTGATGTCTGGCAATGGACTAGGTCCATTAAGTAGGTTTAATCCCATATACATACATACATATATATATACAAATATACATATATATACACGAATATACATTATATATATAAATATACATATATATATGTGTGTGTGTATATATATACATAAATTTTTTTCTTTAAAAATTAGGCAATTTTTGTCATGGGCTTTCTAAGTATCACTCCAGGTTCACAAATACACGCTTTCTCTACATAACAGAGGTATACATAAAATAATATATAGTAATGTTTATGTGTGTTTTACAGATTTACTTAAATAGTATCATAATGTATCTATCCTTTGGCAACAGTCTTTATTAGGTTTTGAGATCTATGTAGACAGATTGATGGAGTGTTTCCTTCTGTAAACACAATACATTTGGTTTATGGACCATTATTCTGCTTTCAGTGTTTTGCTATTCAAGCAATGCTGTAACAAGCTCCAAATGTGTGCTTTTTATGCTGCTTCATGTGTGTAGGAGCTTCTCTGGGGCACATAACTAGATGCCAAACTGTTGGGTTATAGGATGTGTGCGTTATCAAATTGACTAGATAATGTCAAATGTCCCTCCAAAGTGGATGCACCAATTTACACTCCCTGTGGCAGTGTGAATCCCCATATCCCCGCTCCTTTGCCAGTATGTGTTAACCTCATAGAGTTAACAATGTAAAGTTACTAGAACTGCGTCTGACAATACATGCTTATCCCTACTTCTCTTCTCCAACTGCAGTAACAGCTCCTTTTACTATTATTTATTTACTAGAGTATGTGTCAGCCTAGGATGAGTGCTCAGTAAATATTTCCAAAGGAATGAATGCCTAATCCTCAGAGCCATTGTGTGAAGTGACTTTCTGAGAAACATGAGGCTCTGAGAGGACATTAACTTGTTCAAGGCTGCCTGCAGATGGAACTGGGACTGGGACTCAGCCCTATTGGACTCCAGTGTGAGTGTAATTTCCATTATGTTCCATTCCCCACAACTTCAAGCAGCAGTGATTTATATATATATATATATATATATATATATATATATATATA
>NW_007728787.1:1144-40094 GCF_000696425.1 Galeopterus variegatus | reverse complement strand
ATTCCATCCTCTGTTAAAATCTGAAAGACTAATACCTGTTAAAAAACAAAACAAAACAAATAAACAAACAAATCCCATAAAAGTTTAAACATTCTGGTCAAAATGATGGTTACTGATCACGTGGCCTTGTCTAGAGGGTAACTTGTGTGTGACCTGCCCCCCCAACTACCTGCAGCCCAGGATGCCCTGATGCCATCTCGCAGGAGGGGCCTCCGATTGTGGGAGCAGAAGTCTGCAGCCAAAGTCCCCACCTCCCCCAGGCTGCTCGGAACACATTTCTCTTTCCCACCTCTTTCAACGCTGAGCTTGCTGCAGCGGCCTTCCTAGGTCTGGCACCATCTCATCTGACAGACTATAATTTGGGTCATTACACTCTCCCATGGGCAGTAATGACATTTTTTCTCTTCTAGACATGACTGCTGTGCAGTTCATGGGAGACAGAGTTGATGACCCTTCCTCTTGGCTCCTGGCTCTACCCAGGCAGGGTCTGTGATCACAGAAGTGGCTTCTGAGGGCCCCGGCCTGTTTGGGGGTTCTTGTCTTCACAGAGAGGTTCTGCATTGAGAAGGGAAATCTCTTAAGAAAGTCACAACCTGAAGGGCTATGACCTGGGAGTAGTGCGGGAATGGGCAGGGGCCACAGGAAAGTGCCTTTGCTCAGAAATAGCTCTCCACTTTACCCATGGAGATGCATTTGAGTTAACACGTCCTGGAAGAGCATCTGCCTTAGTGGGAATGATTGTGATCACCTGGTTGAGGTCAGGTTCCTTCAGGGAATATGTCTGGATGAACATGACAGAAGGAGGAAAGCAAGTCCTCAGGACAGAGTGGCCTGGGCAGAGCTGCAGGGGAAAGGAGGAAAGCAGAGCAGGTCCTGCCATCCCTGTATATGCCAGAGGGTCACAGAAAGAAGGCAGGCTGGTGACAGATACATATAATTCTGGCTTTACCTTAGAGCGCCATCAAATTGTCAGCTTTACCCAAAGCGGCACTTAGAGAGCTGGTGTGGTAGGATGGATTAAACACAGTGATCTTGAGGTCACATGAAATGGGATCCAGTTGTGTTCTGCCAATTGCTTTGGTAGGAATGTTGGCAAGATGTCACACCACTCTGAGCTGTTTCCTTATTTGTCAAATGAGGGAATTGCTCTCAGAGTGTGAGGGCCTTTCACATAATAGTGTTTTATGAATCTAAGAAAGAGCCATATTTCTACAAAACTGCCAGACTGGGTGCCAGGCTGCCTGCAGCAGGTGCTCCTTGTCTTCTGGGCTCAGGTGCCCTGAGCTTCAGGTGACTCTGGGTCCTAACTTCATCTGCTCTAAGCTGGCTATGGGGACATCTTAGTCACTTCAGGCTCCGTAAGAAAGTACCATAGACAGAGTGGCTGGCAAACAATAGGAATTCATTCCTCCCAGTTCTGGAGGCTGGAAGTCTGAGATAAGGGGGCCAGTATGGTCAAGTTCTGGTGAGGGTCCCCTTCCAGGTTGCAGACTGCCTGCTGTCTTCCTGTTGTATCCTTGTGTGGCAGAAAGAGGGTGAGAGAGTTCTCTGGAGTCCCTTTTATCGGGGTGCTAATCCCATTCATGAGGGCTCTATTCTCATGACCTAATTACCTCCCAAATGCCCCACCTCCTAATACCACCACATGGGGGGTTAGGATTTAACATATGAATTTGGGAGGTCACAAACGTTCGGTCCAGTGCAGAGAGTGACCCTCTGTGACTACAAGGAATTTAGTCATTTTCTAAACTCTGATTTACATTTCCTCTCTTTATTCCTCCTCATAGACCCAGTTTTTTAAACTGCCAGAAACTTACCTTTTACCAGTAATTTAATTAATGAGTTATTTGAATTACTTTAATGTTCTGAAGTGTCTGGCTATTTTTTTTTTCTAATGTAATTTCTCTGCAAGTGGGAAGTGGGAATAAGGGTGCCTTGGGATCCGGGTTGAATGCACTTCCCCTCAGGAGGGTGCCTAACAGGGAGACACTGGACTCTGGACCGCCCCAGGCGACCATCTCTTCCTCTTCATAAGTATCTAGTGCTTAAAATGAGCATTGTCAGCAGAAGCCAGGACATATTCTTCTCTTGAATTATCACTTCTGAATTCTCCTTGTTTTATCAGCTTAAGTCACAGTATACTTGTACATTAGAGAAAGCATAGTAGTCATTTAAATGCCTGTTTAGGTGATAAATAAACACATCAAAAGTCTGAGAAAGCACTGGGGACTCCGCGGGGCACTTCCAGGGTTCTATGTAGAGAAGATGTAGTCATGAGAATCGTTTCTACACTGAGATGAGTGCAGGTCCCAATTCCAGGGTTGTTAGCACTGGCAGATAGAATCGGCTGTCGGCACTAAGCTGCCCAGGGAATTGCTGGTTATGGGTCAGAGACAGGGGAAAATATTCTGCTTTGAATAGTTGGAGTCTAAACAAACTTCTGTTATATTCGGGGGCCACTTCTCAGCCCTCCTCTTCTCCACCAAGGTGAGCCTGTGTGGAGGAATCTCTTGTTGGTTGGCACCTAAGCATCCATCTCTTGAAGACTCTCTTCTATTTCGTAACCTCCGCTGGCAGTGTGACTGACATATGGTTTGCTGAACACCTGAGGTGTTGAGAAACTCAATACTTACTCACAAGGACAGACTAAGCCATTCAGCATTGCTAAGTAGCTCTAGGCATTAGAAGGCCATATGGCAGGAGGAGCTGAGCACTGTCTCTCTGTAATCCCTGCTTATGCTCTTTGGAGACATATACAGGTCTCCATGGCTATTCTTCAGTGGATTGAAGCCAGCATCCTTGATCCACCCCAGCCCCAGGTCTTCCCTTCTCAAAGTTGATCATCAAGTTCTTGGTTTCAAATCTTTCTCCATCCTGAGGACCCTCCCCTGAGTAAGCTCCAGTTGCCTACTGAGATTTCCTACGAGCATGTCATACTTCTGTCCCTAAAGTACAATAACCAAGACCTGATTATGCACCCAGGGTCACACGGAAAAGACCTTCCATTCTTGGAAATCATGAGGTGAGGAAGAAGTCTGGACTCTGCTGTGGATGGTTGGTCCAGACTGGCTTATGCCTAGAGCATGAGTCTCTCTGTCTCTCTCTCTGTCTCTCTCTGTCTCTCTCTGTCTGTCTCTCTTTCTCTCTCTCTAACACACACATGCACACACCACTTGGAATTAGGGTCAGTGGGAAATACTGAACTTGATCTGTTTTCTTCCTCAGTCCTCCATCTGTTAGGATACCTCCGGAAACTGTTTATCTGCCCTGGCGTGGGCTATTTAGCTGGCAGAAGACAGCATTTGTGTTCCACCTGCAAGTGTGCTGCAGTGTGTCATCTCTGCTCTTTGGTTCCTACTATTTCCAATTACAAAAGTTTCAACTTTGCTCCTTGCAACAATTATGGTCAGCTCCTGGAGGACAAGGACTTTACCTTTTCCACCTTTTATTTTGTTCTCAGCTTTATCACAATTCACAGTGTGATTTGGGATAAGTTGCTTGGCCCTATAAAGTGAGGAGATTGAATAGAGTCACTGCTAAGTTCCTTCCTTCTTTTATGGGAAGGCTTCACATTAGCTGCACCTGGTTGGACTGTCAGGCTTGCACACTGATGGGTGACTGTACCTCCTCACTGCTGGTGTAAGTTTATTGGATGAGAATTTGGGATCTCAGGAGTCTTCATCTCAATATTTAGGTACCATCTCTGAATTTCATGGGGGTAAATTTGATGGAGGTTAGGGCAAACTAAAGATAAGGACCACTGGGAGAAGATCTCTGGAGTAGGGTCAGGGATCCACCCAGGTTCTAGCCTCAGCCACCAAACATAGGTGAGCTTTGAGCAAGTCAGTTGATTGCCAGGCCTCGGTTTCCTCATCATGACATAAGAATAGAGTCTACATTCTCTTTCTGTTGTAATGGTCTGAGTGTTAAATTTTCTTTTAGAGAAGTTTTATACCTGTTAGATCTCCTGCTTCCAGGAACTAACCTTCTAGGAGACAGGTCTTATTGTCATCCAGGCATATAGGAAAAGCACTTGGGGTGAATGCTGGATTGTACCATTCAGAATCAACTTCCTTCACAACTGAAGAACTTATTCCCTGAAATGCTGGGATTTCTGCTGGTTGATGGCCCCCAGCTGTTAGCTCTCTCCAGGCATTGCCCTTGGTTGAATAAGGCCCCTGTTTTGAGGTCACCACCTCCTTCCGTGGAGACAGACTTCATCTGTTGTCTTCATCCGAAGTTTAGATAAATTGGCCAAAGAAGTTCTAGATGTAGAAAGGGACTAAAGAGATGATACCCAAATATAGGAGGAACATGGACCTACAGGAACCAGGACAGCAGCATATATATGAGAGTTCATTAAGAGAGATAGAACATAAAGTTGGATGACGGAGGATTTATCCATCTGGATGCACTCTTCTGTGATATGGGATTTAACCACCTGGCAAAACCCCCAAGAGATGGCTCTAACACATTGTTAGGATGGCTCTTAGAAGCATGGAGATGATGGCTCAAATCACGTAAGGTAGAAATGTCAGAATTGCTATGGCAGATGGTGGATCAAAACTCTCAGAAAAATGAGTATGTTAGAATACTATGTACCATGTAATCTGGGAACTCTACCAGATGGTTACACTTAGTGGGAGGACCCAGAAGATGTTCCAATTCTCAAAGCAATAAGAAATGTACTAGAAAGAAGGGCACGGACATCTCTCAGAACTTATTGGTGGCTGTCTCTGAAGACCAGGGTTGACAGTTGGAGTATTTAGAGAAGTAATAGCAATGAGATGGAAAGATCCTCAAATATTAAAGGCCAGGTGGTAGAGCTTAGAAATCAGAAGGAAAATGAATGAAACTATGGCAATGAGGTAAGGTCAGAGTAGTAAATAAATGCTGTAGAATACCAAGCAAGTAGAATACACAAGTCTGGAAACTGAGAGGTGAAAGAAAGAATGGCCCATCTCATCATCAACCCCAGAAAACTATTTGGGGGGGTTAGTACTTCCTGTTCCCACAACTCTGGGCTCTGGAGGTTTAGAAAATTAGGTCCTGATTTCCAAAGGAGATGTGCTTACACCAGTGTACTTAATAAGAGTTTCATTGAACATTGCGCTTCAGCTGCTATCCAGGCATTTTGGGGTCCTTGTGCCAACGAACCAGCAGGCATGGAGAGGAATAACAATCATGTCAGGGGCAATTGACCTTGAAAAATCAGGAAGAAGTAGGGCTGCTGTTACATAGTGGGGCAGGAAAAAATATGTTTTCACTTGGGCCTCTCTTGGCACTCCTTTGCCAAATTTTAATAGTGAATAGACAAGTATGGCAGCCATGGCTTGAGGATAACCTCCTTGAGAGGAGGGCCTGGGTCATGCCACCTAGATAGCAGCAGTGCTAGTGGAGGGTTAGGAGAATTGAGGATGGGGAGTAAGGGTGAGGCCTCGAGAGCAGCTGCAGCAGCAGAAGCTGTAATACATCCCATTATCATGCCTTTTATAAGTTTACCCCAGGAGAAAAGGCCCCCGCAATCCTGGACGAGCTGATCTTAGAACTATGAAGGGGCTTTGGGTGACATAAGGGTGGACTGTATCGGACATGGGATTGTGCTTCCTAGATCTTCCCCTCAAGGAAGCTTATAGCTTATGGCCCTCACTGTCAGCTATGGAGAACTCCCTTCCTACAGGCAGCCTGCCTCTGTGGACTGTCATTGCAGAGGCATAAAGGCCAACCATACTCGTCCCAATGGGGGACAGTTTAGGAGGAGCCCTCGAGCTTCAGATTCCCCTGTGGGGTCAGCAGAGACTTTTGTCATGATTGCTCTGCAGCTTGACTTCTCCCTTCCTCAACTCTTCTTTCTTTTCCTCCCAGATATTGATCCTAAGATACCTGCCCAAGACAGTTCCTATGTGCTACTTTGTGTCTGAGAGCCTGTTTCCTGCCTACCCTGACATGCATGTACTTTTAAAATGTTGAGTCTTATACAAGAATTATTATGATTATGATTATGGTTTCTGTAGTAAATGCTCAATAAATATATGTTCAGTGCAAAGAAGAATGTCCATAATAATTTCATATGCTCATTGCTACAGTCTCCTTAAAGGAGTATTCATTTAAGGTGTCAAGCTCTCGTGTTACATGGAATCATACCAATCTTGTCAGAAAGGGTAAAAAAGCCCTCTTAGAAAAGAGCAGCAAGATAAATTGTGTCTTTTAATGGATCTCCTTTGGCCTGTTCTATATTCATTTGCTGAACAACCTTTGATTATGGACCTATTCTGCACCTTTTTCTGGAGTAATCTGGGGAGAAGTTATGTAAATTGTGTACATTTTAGAAATTTGATCAAACTAACTCTGATTAGCACAGCCTAGATTAGAGATCAGCAAACTTTTATGTAAAGATCTAGACAGTAAATATTTTATTCTCCATAGGCTCTGTGGTCCTTTGTTGCAATTACTCAACTAAACTCTATTGTCGAGGGGTAAAAGTTGCCATAGATAACATGTAAGTAAATGGGAGTTACTGTGTTCTAATAAAACTTAATTTACAAAAACAGACGTTAGGTCAGATTTGGCCTGCAGGCCATATTTAATCAATCTCTGACCTGTATAACACACAGAATTCATGAAATGAGAAGGCCTAGTCTTCCTTGGCCTGGAATTAGTGACCCGCACGTTGTTGAGTCCCTGGCATCACAAATTGTCCAGTTAGGCACCTTGTCAATTTGTTAGTATTTACAGGACCTAGATATATAAAGATAAGCAAACATGATCTATTCCTTTTAGGGACTAATAGGGAAGTGGAGGTGGGTCATGGCAGAACAGTTCCTTAAATATAACAAAGGACCCATGAAGGACACAATACAACATAGACCCACAGGGAGGGGAGACAGATTCTTCTCCCATACCCTTTGGAAGACATAAAACAGCATGAATTGTCCATGGGCACAGCACACTTGGAGGTTAGGTGGCAAAGGGATTTGTGATAAGAGACTCAGCTGGAGGGTTAAGCAGGGGCCGGACCCATGACTTTGTCCTGAATGCAGTGGGGACAATCGAAGGGTTTTAATAAGAGGAATAGCACAGGAATAAAAATCCTGAGATTTTTATTTTATAGAGGTTCCTCTGAAAGATCACTGGATGATTGGTTGGGATAGACAGGGTACCAGGGTAAAAACATAGCACTTGTTCCCTTCAGATATTATATACAACTTACTTTTAAATTAAGGTTAGTGTTTATTTCTGTCTAACTTTGCTAGAGTATAAACATCAAGAAGGCAGAGATTCGTTTTTCTTCCCCACCTCTGTTTTCCAAGTGTCTAGGATAGT
This sequence comes from Galeopterus variegatus, assembly GCF_000696425.1. Taxonomy (NCBI): domain Eukaryota; kingdom Metazoa; phylum Chordata; class Mammalia; order Dermoptera; family Cynocephalidae; genus Galeopterus; species Galeopterus variegatus. The sequence goes on along the minus strand of NW_007728787.1, from coordinate 32,771 downwards.
ACTGGGCAATGGTAGGTGCTCAATGTGTACTTGCTGAGTGAATAAACTTAATGAATGAAAGTTTCCCTTTATGTGATAAGAAACATGGTAATGTAATTTCAGTTTCAGTTTCATCAAAAGACTGGAAGCAGCAAATATCTTCAGTAAATCAATTCACAAATATTTGTCTACAAGACAAGCTGTGGAAGACCCAAAATGACATAGATCGACACAAGCAAAGATTCAAACTGAAAAATTATCTGTTCCACAAAGAGCAGCTCCCAAAAGCAATCTGTAGAAAAAGAACCCTGGCTGAGAATCCAGAAAACTGTATTTTCATCCCAACCCTGTCATTTATTTATTTTGTGAACTTGGCCATGCAACTTCTTACTCTAACTCCCAAATGGAATGAGACAGACCCTTCCTTATCTCAGCATAGCTCAGAGGGTCTAGCCTACAGCAGGTGGTCAGCAAACATGTGTTAAATGACAGCTATAACAGGAGTTAGGAATGGACTCCGTATGGCCCACAAGGTTGAAAAGGCAAGGCTCCGAGGATGGACGGTAAAGTCCTTAGGATAAGCCACCTCATTCATCTTTGATGACACAGGATTGTGGTCAGAGATCCCCAGCCCCTCCCCATCTAATCATTTTCAGGCTCTGTGGAAGTTCATGATAGGCAGATTCTCAATGTAGGCAGAGGAATTCAGGCCCAGCTCCTTGCTCCATCTATATGCCTGAGCCCTCCTGGAGATGAGGCAAGTGCTGAGATCAGGTGCTCCTACTGCAGGAAACTGGCTCCATATGGAATCCTAGCCAGGACAGAATTCCCCACACACCGTGGATGTTCTCAGATCCCTGGAAAACTCTATCTGTAGTGAGTTTAAGGAGTCCTGCTTGGAAGCAGATTATTTGCCTCAACGGAGCTATCCAGTCCCTTTCCTCAAAGCTTTTCCCTATTTCATTTTCCTCCATCTGCTTGGTTCTTCGTCCTGGAACAATGCTTCATATACAAACTTTGCAATAAAGGCAACTTAAAAAGCTCACAGAGAGAGAGAGAGAGAGAGATGCTAAATGTTCCAGAAAAGAAAGAACCAAGAAGGCTAGCATCAGAAGTCTTATTCAAATTGATAGTGACTAAAAGAGAAATAAACTTTTCTATTTTCACCAAATCTTTCCCATGGCTGTGCTTGAACCCAGCACAATGTGGGAAAAGTCTTGTGTCATATTTCAAGTAGCCAGGAGCAAGGAAGCACCACCTTTGGTTTTATTTTATTTTTTTAATTGGTCATGGTGTCCTTGAGCAGAAACCATGTGTGAGGGAGTGAGATCTAGGAGTCGGGAGGGTGAGAGTTCAGGCTATAGTACAAGTGAGCTTCCACGTATTTATTAACACTTCTCAAACACTTACCCTGTGCCATTTTCTGGGCACTGAGGCTATAAAGCTGATTTAGACAAGGTTTCTTCCCTGAATGAACTCATGGTATACCAGGGAAAGGGAACCACAACCAATTATGACACAGTTTGCCAAGTGTGTCCTCTTGTGGAAGCCTCATCAAGTTCCTGTGGGAGCATCTGCTCTGTGTGTGTCTCTCAGCCTGAGTTCACCTTTCAGACCACGTCTGAAAAGTTGGTGGGTTTAGTATTCCAGCAATTTATCCGCTGGAAGAATATGAAACCTCGGGAGAGAGCTCATTCTGGGAAAGGGTCATGAGGGAAGGGTATGATAAGGCTTGTTCTATTAAGACAACCTTAGCCGTGCAGGGAAAATTCTGAGTACAGTCTGGCTACAAAAAGGTGACACAAAAGGATAGGGGGAAGTGCACACTGGATGAAATGCTCCACTATAAACATGTACAAGTTATTGGGTGCAAGCAGGACAGCTGGGGTACTCCAACCAGTGGAGCTCTGGAGCTGGCTCTTAACAGCTCCAAGAGCTGTGTGCATTGCTTTCCAGTGACATCACTATGGTAGCTTGAAACTGGCTGTGGTGGAGTATTTACACCATGAGAATTGGTAAGCACTACAAATCAGGGCTATTTTGGCCCCCTGAGAACAGGTTACTCAGAATCTGCCAGCATACTGCTAACAGAATGTAACCAACAGGCTGAAAGAGAAGATCTTGTCTCCCAGGTGATTACAGACGACAGTACAGTCGGGCATAGTGAAGCTCCAATACAACGTTTCTGAAAATGGGGATTGCAAAATACTAGTCTTCCATACTTTATGGGCCTCCTAGAGTTTATAATGCATACTAGCATATTAAAGGCTCTAAAGAATTTGCATTAAAAAACTGTTTAATTTTGTTTTATTTAGAGCAGTGCTTCTTAGACTGTAATGTGTATACAGCTCACCTGGGGATAGTGTTAAAATTTAAGTCTGTGGTGAGGCCTGAGTTTCTACACTTTTAAGAAGTTACTGAGTGACACTGATACTGCTGGTCCAAGGATCATACTTTGAGAAGCAACAATTTAGACTCTCTCAACTTACTTAATCATGGGATCTAGCAATTTCTTTTTAATCTATGTAGCACATGTTGGTATTCTACAGAACGTTTAGTCTGGTAGTACATTCTCAAAACATTGCTTGAATACATACATAATGGTAGATGGGGTGGGGGAGGAGCAGAGAAGTCCTGGTGGAGATCATAGTGTTGCCAGAGCAGGATGGCGGCTGCGGGGTCCACCTGAGCAACAAATGGCCCGGACGGGCGAGGGGGTGCACAGTTTTCAGGGGGAAAAGCAATAGACCTTGGTAAGTAACAATGCCCAAGACAGAGGTGCTAGTGGAGTTCCCACTGGGAGCAGTCTTACCCAAGGGCACTGCGAGGCACTGTGAGACACTTCATGGAAAACTTCCAGAAAGTCTTGGTGGGAATGCTTGGCTGGGGACTGAGTTTTGACATCATGTAGCTGGTGATGTGAGCAACCAAAATATTAGCATTACTGTGAATATGACCTAGTTTGTACCCATAGATTGATGAAGATGGCCAAAACGAATAAATTCTCTCAGAAGGAATTGGGCACAGTTTCTCAGAAGAGGTGACAAGTTCTGTTTTGAAAGATGAGTAGAAATCAGATAAGCAAAGGTGAGGCATAGACTTGGGTAGGAGAAGGTCGGGAAGGGGTGGTATGTGTGGTACAGGGAGTGTACTTCCGTTTAAGGGATCAGAGAAGGCACGGGTGTTGGGGGTCTGGCCCAGCCGGGGTGGGGCTGGGGCTTTTGCACAAACTCTTTCTTCTGCCCAGTGCCTGATGAGATGGAAGACAAGGCACGTGTTGCCTGGAGCATGGGGGAGCTCCACGTTCCTCTGAAGGCCAGACGTCTGTGTGAGAAGGGAAGCTGAGGGGACGGGGCTGTGGGGAAGGCAGTAGGAGGAGAAATTGATTCCCAAGGAAATGAACTTTCCAGAAGAAATCACCCGAAGAGTCAGGGGACTGAATTATATTTAATGATTTGATGTCTTAGTTTGGCCTATTGTTACTGATAAAATCACATTTCAAGGGAGACTTACCCATGTAATGAAACTAGAGGCGGTAGAAAATCTCTCTTGGTCTCACATGGAATGTGCTACAGTTTAGGCCTAACAAGTCAGAGGCAGCACCAGAAAGCACCTCATCAGCCCACATGGGGATTACGGACAGAGTCATGGGGGCTATGGGATGGGCAGGAGGAAAGGACAACCTGGGAGGTGGCAGGTGGCCAGTGCAGCATTACTCAGCATTACCTGTCTCAGGGCAGCCTCCTGTTTAAGTACCCTCTCCTCCCTCCTGAAGGCTCCAGGCCCATCCAGCATTGTGTTTTGATTTGTATATTTATGTGCTTATCTCCCCTGCCAACTGCTGAGCTCACTAAGGAGCCTTGTTTTATGAAATAATTAAAACTAATATTTATGAACAACCATACTATGGTCCGAATGTTTGTGTCCCCAAAATTCATATGTGGAGCCCTAATCCCCAATGCAATGGTATTAGGAGGTGGGGCCTTTGGGAGGTGATTAGGTCCTGATGGCAGAGTCCTCATGAATGAGATTAGTGCTTTTATAAAAGAGACCCCAGAGAAATCCCTCTCCCCTTCTGCCATGTGAGGACACAGTGAGAAGATGTCTGTCTTTGAATCAAGAAGCAGGCCCTCTCCAGGGTGTCTGATCTTGAACTTGGCAGTCTCCAGAACTGTGAGCAATAAATGCCTGTTGATTATAAGCCACCCACTCTATGATATTCTGTTACAGCAGCCTGAATGAACCAACACAATCTGAGATTTCAAAAACGTCATCTTCTTCACCTTTTTCAACAGCTTCACAATATGACTATCCTAAATTTATAGGAAAGGAAACCAAGTTTTAGAAAAGATAAGAGACTTGTGAAGGTCTTGCAGGGTGGAGCTCTGACTCCCAGTGCAGTGCGCATCTGCTATGCTATAAGTCTTTCTGATTCAGCTCTTTGTTTCCTGCGGTGCTTAACCCACACACATGGTAGGACATGTAAGACATGACTTAGCAATATTAGGTCTGTTTATCCTTCAACCAGAAATTGTTTCAGAATTTATACTTAATCAATGACCAGAGGGACATTGAAGAAAAAGAGACTGCAAACTCACAGTTTTTGCAATGAATTTTACAGTTTGGTTTTTACTGATTATGTGTAGCTTTTACAATTACAAACCATTCTTTCAATAACTTTTTCATCAGGGTTTCATTGATAGACATGGTCTCTGCCCACAATCTAACAGCATTGAGGATCACATAAGCTTCAGGTATGAGCTTAACATCCGTTTTCATTTCAAATTCTCACCCACAATCTATCATCTACCTCTCTGTCATGTGAAATAAGGTCTGTAACTTGTATCTTCTAAATCTAAATAATCTTTAAAGCACAGATACCATTTGAGTTTGCCCGTTTGTCTATGGTCAATTTTGTTTGACCTCTTTATGTCGGTGAGCTTAAGGTTGTAGATTTTTGAGCAAAAGAATCAAACCTTTGGTAAAAGCCCAGAGCAACATGGGTTTTTAATAATTAGCAGCAACGAGGAGAGGGTGGAAGCAGGTCACAAGGAGATTAAAGAGGTGAGCACCCCCAGAGTAAATGCAGGGGTAAGCACAGGTGGCTGATTGCTCTGGGAGCACAGAGGAGAAATAAGTCCCGTAGTCTAGGCGGAATCAGGAAATCTTTTGAGAAAAGGTAATATCTATGTTAAGACCTGAAGATCAAGTAGGAATGGACAGGTGGAGGTAGGAATGTATGCAAAAACCCAAGAGAGCAGAGGACAACTAGACCCTGGAGCCTGATGGAGGCTGTGGTGGAGCAAGCCATGTTGAGCTGTTGGGTTTGACACGGAGAGCAACAGAGAGTCAGTGATGGGCTGGACAGGGAAGCGGCGTGCTCAGTCATTTTAGAAACGTCACTCTGGCTATGATGTGGTCATTGGTTTGTAGTTAGAGCAATTATGAGGGCAGGGTGTCTAGACAGGAAGCTGTTACCATTGTCCAGGTGAAGGTTGGTTATGCTGAATTGAATGGAGACCCTGGAGATAGCAGGAAATGGGCTGCTTTGAGAGACATTTGGGGAGTTTCAGCAAAAGGACTTGTGATTAGTTGTTGGCAGGAATTGAGATGTGGTCAAGAATGACTCACAGTTGGCTGGCTCGAATCACAACGAAATCTGGGTGGTGGCATTCCCTGAAATGGGCAACCCAGGGGAGGAGGAAAGATTTTGTTTTATCTTGTGTTGTTTGGGAGTGGAAAATGAAGAGGAAAAGTTTATTTTTGTACGAACTGAGCTGTCTGTGGAGAGCCAACGTGCAGAACGTAGCTGCACATACAGGTCTGAGGATCAAAATGAAAAGAGAGAACTCTGAAAATAGGTCCAGGAGAGCCCATGAACATTTCCAGGGCAGACCTAGGTCAGTGAATCTTTGAAGGAAGCTGAGAAGGAGATGTCAGGACAGGGGAGGGTGCAGAGGAATGTGGCAGGAGGGAAGCCAGGGGGAAAGGACATTTCAGGAAGGACAGATGTCCCAGCAGTGTCAAATGTTTCACCTCCCCATGCACTGGTTTCCTGTCTTAGGAACTTCTGTCTTCTTCTTGTTGCTCAATTATGTGGCTGAGGGAGGTTATGAGGAGCAGTCACAGAGAGCGATGTGAGAGTCTCTGGCACAACTGTGAGGCCTGGAGGTGTGGGTGTGACATTTTTTGAGGTACCCATGGTCAGCATGTTACAACAGACTCCAGATGCCTGGGCAAGACAGAGTCCAGGGATGAAGGGGCAACTTAAAATGTGTCATCCATTTATTGCCTCACTTATTTACTTAAAAATGTATATAGAGTGCCTGTCATATTCCCAAATCTGTGCTGAGCTCTAGGCTGCAGTGATAAATGAAGTATCATCCCTGTCATTATGGGGGATGTGCAGGGTTTTTGTTCCAGGTTTCTAGAGTTTGATAGGAATTAATTAGATAGTTATATAAATTGTAACTGTGGGAGATACTACAAAGGGGAAGCATCAGGTGCTACGTGAACGTGGAACACGGGGCTTAAAATGACTTAGAGGATCCGGGAAGATCTCCATGAGGAAGGGACGTTGCATAATTGAGAAATGAATGATAAGTAGACGACTGAATGTCTGTCAGCCACTCAAGGAAGGGGAACAGAATTTAGACAGAAGGAACAGCCTGACTAAAACGTCTGAAGCAGGAGGAAGCTTGGCATGCGGGAAATGAAAGCAGCTCCCTGTGTTTGGAGAAGGAGGAGCTGAGGAGGAGGGAGGGAGCTAGACTTGGCAGGACGTGGCAGGGTTGGTCAGGCAGCACCATAATTTGGGAAGAATTTAAGCTGGGGAGTGCTGTGATCAGATTTGCACGAAAAAATTTGTTGTGGCTGCGGGATGAAGAACGGATTGAAAATGAGCATGCTCAGGTGCAGAGAATGCATTTGTGAGCAGGCTTTGAACACCTAAAGCATGTGGCTTTTATTGAGTGTCTGCTGATGCTAGCAATTAGTGGAGTATGTGGACATGTGGGTTGGATGGTGAATGAGGAAGAAATATATGTTCTCGAAGAGTTTGAAATCTTTTCTGAGTAAATAAAGTCATGAACCATCCTAAAGAAAAAAAATAAATAAAAGCACAGACTGACAGTAAAATCAGAAGCTGAGTGTAGTGGGTCAGAGGGTTCCAGTGGGGAGCGATCAGTGTGGACTGGAAAAGTAAAAGAAAGAATTTTAAGTGGCATGCTCAAGCTCCCAGATATGGAGAGTATGAGTGATGGGGCTTTCAGAGGGGTCCAAGATGGTGAGCAGAAATGGCACATTCTTGCTTGGAACAGCTCAGTGCAGGAACCCTCTTCTCCCAACTACTGGAAGTAGCTCCCCTGGCCACACAAAATTCTGAAGTTGTCAGTCTGGCTTGCTTATTTTTTTGTTTGTTTATTTGTTTGTTTACTTACTTACTTACTTATTTGGGAATGGACATCCCAGAGGAACTTTCCTTGTCCTTCCTGTCATTTCCCAGCAGAGCAATCAGCTCTGCAAAGCTTCTGATTTTAGGGCTGATCATGTTTCTTTTCCCCTTTGGAAAAGGACTATTTGCATGTTTTTATGAGTCTTATTACATAGCTTTATGACTTGTACATGTAATAATGGCAAGCCAGACATTCATGGTATGTGTCTCTAGAGAAGTCATCAGTCGAACATAAAAATGTAAATCCATTTGGAAAAACACAGACCAGTTATTGAAAGCAAAGCCTGCAGAACATGTGCCCCCGGTGATAGATTAGCAAAGCTCAGGAACACACATGCTCAGCTCAGACGGACTCTGTAGACCATCTGGAAATAGACGATGCTTAATAATGTTGAATAATAAAATCAGCTCGGTTCCCATTTACAAATGAAATAAATTAGAGCATGAGTGATTACGCTGATCTAAAGCAAAGGGAAATATTTTCCCCAAATTTGGGGCAGGACTGGTTGGTGGGGGAAGGGAAGAAGATGGTCAAACATCCCCGGGCCCATTTTGTGAATCCTGGGGGACGCCAACCATTTGAAAATATGAAAGCACAGATTCCAGGTGGTTGATTCCCTCTGCAAAATTGACCGTCGAAACCCTCTATAAATGACTGTACTTTCTTTGACAAACAGATATCAATATCTAAAAATGCTTCCTGCAATTTCTTTCCACAAAGCAATAAGACAGTTTCAGACCAATAACAGCTCACTAAGTGGTATTCTCTCCTCTGTCACCCCTGCAGCTATAACCAACGAAATGAAAAGGTAAAAAAAGATAAAGCAAAAATCAGGGGTCACCTGCTCTAACCTAGTGGGGTTCTTTATTCTGACAGGGCAAGCCAGGGCAGCTTTACTTTTTTCTCATTCTATCAGCTTTTCCTTCTAAAATCTTATAGGCCTTTCACCAGCAATTAAGACCATTATTTGTCTTACTATTAAAGAGGGAACTAAGAACCTGAAAGTTATGTCACATATAATTGAGAGGCAATTTAGCTGGAAGGACTGTGGCTGGGAAACGGAGAAGGGCAGAACTCAGGAGTCCCACACTGTAACTGCTCTACTTTGGTGCTGGGTGAGCTTCAGGGTTTGCTGCTCATTCAGCAGTGCTGTGACCATTGTACAGCAAAACCCAGCACAGATGTCTATGCTGGGTTAAAAGCAGTGGCTTTCCTGAAATTGGGGTATTGGAAGTAGGAAAATTGTATCAGTCATCCCAGAAACATGTATACCTGCCACCCCAGCACTCTCCTAGTTCTAAGATTAAATCTACCACCATTTCTCTTTCTTATGCATCACTCCAGTATCTAACAAACCTATATCGGCATGGCTAGCCTCATTCATATGGTCTGCCGATATGTTGCTGTGTGTGCATGTGCATGTGTGTGTGTGGTGAGGGTTGAGTAGATAAAGATTGTGAGATGATCAGATTTGAAGAAGCAAAAGAGTCCTTTAGAGCACTCTGAACTGGAGCTAGTGGGGAAGGGATACTGGCCAGCAAATTGCAGAGATCCAAATGAGGGAAGTACAAAGCCCACTAAAGGTCTGTGGGAAGGCAGAGAGCTCTGTGGCTTGGTGGAGGGGGGTGTCTAGGAAGGAGGGAAATGAGGGCACTCTGATGGCGGGGGAGATCTTGGCCACTGTAGTGAACACTGTAGTCCATCACCTAGATACCCCTCTCAGGGCTGAAGCCCTCAATTTCCCGGCTGCTAGGACTGTTGGTGGCTGAGAGCTCACCGCTGACCTTCCCCCCTGTTCCCCAACACACCACAGTTACCCTCAGCTGACAACAGATGCCTGCCCTAGAGCCACATCCCCTTTCCAGGTTGTAGCCCACATCCAATGACTGGTTAATACACAGTCAGTCCCAATTCAGGATGACTCTGCAAGTCCAACCCAGCTCCGGAGCTCCCAAGGGGACTTTCTGAGGCCTTTGTAACTGCATTACAGCTTTCTGGCTAATCCTGCTCTCTTCGTTCCCTCCCAGGTGGTGACCTGACAGCATCATGTCTGGGCATGTGGCCAGGCTGCACATTCTCTCAGCACGATGCTCTGCCCTTGCGGGCTCCTGAGATATGTGGGAGAGTTCCTCCAGGCAAGGCTCTACTGCTCTCAGAAGAGCCCCAAATGGTGGCATCTTAGAAGCTGCTTCCTGGGACTTGGCCAGGGATGTGGGAGCACTGAGGGTGGAGAAAGAAGGAGATGTGGAAAGAAGGTAAGGCATAGAAAGACAAGGTGAGAGAAAGAGACTTACAATTCTGGTGGTCATAAATTCTAGGTGGATCTCATTGGGCTAAAATCCCAAATGTTGGCAGGGCTGAGTTCCTTCTGGAGGCTCTAGGGGAAAATTCATTTCCTTGTCTTTTCCAGTCTAGAGGCCAATTATATTCCTTGGTTCATGGCCCCTTCCTCCATCTTCAAAGCCCTCCGAGTCTAGCTGAGTCCTTCTCACACTGCCATCTCCCTGGTTCAGACCTTTTCTTCTGTCTCTCTTTTTCACTTATAAGGACCCCTGTGATTACGTTGGACCCACCAAAATAATCCAGGATAACCTCTGTTTTTTAAGGTTGGTGATTAGCAAGCTCAATTCTATCTGCAATCTTAATTCTCCTTTGCCATATAATCTAATGTATTTATAGGTCCTGGGGATTAGGACATGGACATCTTTGCAGGGGGCATTATTCTGCCTGCCCTATGGGGCCTATGTACTTTCAGCCTTCACAATACAGAGAAAGGGAAGAATAGGAACTTGATCCTTTGGAGCTGCTGTCCAGCATTGGCCATTAGGACCAGCCATTGGCACAACTACGTGCTCTGTGTTGTTTGTGCTCCCAAAGTTTCACACAATGCTTATAGGTTGAGGTCCTCTGAATCCTGACCCTCATTGCAGACCGTCTTCCTGAGTTTCATCCTCTTGGTCCAACTGTCTACTGGATACCTTTTCTTGACTATCCCAAGGCACCATCTTTACTGGATCTGATCCTCTCTCTTTCTTTTTTCCTTGCCACTACCTACTCCCCTGGGAGTCATTCACCACGTTCTTCCAGAATTACTTTTCTTCTAAAAGATTCTGGAGCCCTTGTCTTTTCTCCTTTCTCACTCTCACTCCTATTCACTATCTTTTCCCGATTTACTGTATTATATTAACCACAGCCTCTTATCAGGCCTGCCTTTTTAAAATCCCCATTCCTCATATCAAACCTTTGCAGATGCTGCCAGAGAAACTGCAGAAATAGTTCTACTTCTGTATGTAAACTATCTGGTGGTTCCCAGCTTCACAAAAGTGATTAGCCCCTACCAATATCATTTATCTTTAAGCGGTCTTTCCAGACTTGTTTGCACCACTGACTTTAGTCCCATCCAGGTGAGGCTGCCACAATTGTCTGCACAATTACTCACACGTGTGTCTCTCTTTGGTACTGAGAGCTCCCCAAGGGTGGGGTGGTGACTTATTCATCTCAGTATCCTCCTTATGCCTTACAAGACCACTATGCAGATGTCAGCAAATTTTCAATGAAACAGCCACTAAATTCTCCCTGTCACTTGTATTTTTGCCAACCCCCCAGAGCAGCAGCTACCAAGTGGGCAATAAGACCCAACCACTATTCCAGACAGAGACTCTTGGCCATCACTGGCCATTTGAAGGCCTCTTGCCTTGTTGCTCTGGGGCGAAGCTGCTCTGAGAGTGACCAGTACTACCAATGAGAGTCAAATCAGAGACTTCTAGTTTTTAGCAAGTGCCAAGAAAGATTTCTGAGGTAACTGTCTCCTCTAGCCCACTGTTCTTTAAAGTTTGCTCTTTTGAAATTTTCCTTTTCTAATGCATTCCTCTTCAAAGTATGACCTGGCACCACTACCTCAATGTCAGATGAATAATCCACGGCCAAAGGCCAAGGTGAGGTGAGTCTGGGGCGTGGGGAGGAGGAAGATGCCTGGACTGAGTAGAGTGCTTTGTCCATGTACCTCACCATGTCCTACTTATTTTCAGGTACAGTAACAATTCTAAGATGGAATGACAGTTTGTTCTTTCTAAAACTATTTTCTTATTGAATTAATTCATTTGGCCTCCTCTTTGCAGGGGCCATAAGAAACTTTAAGTAATATTAACTCTTACTTTGATGATGTCAAAGTATAGAACTTTATAATGTTTCAATTTCTTTTTGTTACAATTTTTAAAAACCCTCAAATGTCTATGACTCACATGTACTTTATAAAGCGTCCTTGAGTTAATTATGCTTGCAAAGAGTGCCTTAACATTTGCATTATTAGTGACCCATCTTCAAAATATTTTATATTTTTGGCAGATTTTTGTGTGGTTTTAAGAGGGTTCTGTGAATATGCAGATTATGTCATCTGTGACACAGATTTATGTAGCAACCTCTGACCCAGGCACTTACAAAAAAGTACCATAGAAGTGGCTTATTGAGTGGAGAGGAGAGTGGCTGAGGAAGGGCAGAGCTGGTATATGTACCAATTATGCTTTTGTATTCTTTAGGGCCCGTGGTCAAAGCAGGGGCTGTGTCTGGGGGAAAGATCAATAGTGAAACAGTGAAGGTTAGAACAGGAGAGAATGACGTCTCCAAGACAAAGTGCCACAAGCCAGCATAATGCTTGTCAAGCCTCATCCAGCATCGCTCATGTGCTGCTTCTAGTTTACACTAAGAAACAATGTGGAAAAGGTCATTAAAACAAAACAACAACAGAAAACAGCCAACAATTCTCCCACAAGGAAGTCTTGGACTGAAATATGGGCTTTAAATCTTGGGCTTTGAAGATCAAGAGGCAGAGTTTGCAGATTTCCACGCCGCCCCACATTTCTCATCTCTTTGAAATGATGAGAAATATCAGGCCTAGCTGCTGTTTTACAATGCACCAAGGGTCACTCCGGTTACAGGCACTCTGCTCCATCACAGGACCTGAGCCAGTGTCTACGTGCTTGCTGGAAAAGAACAAAAGTTCAAAATTTTAACCACAGACTAAAACTCTGCAAAAACTCCTCCAATTTGAAGGCTCGCCCTGTGCTCTAAGTCCCCACCTTTCTTCCCCATGATTGAAGGAGCCAGTGGAGGTGGGACCCTGATCTTCTGCTGGTAAAGACGGAAGGCATCTGGATCTTCAGGAACATCTGTGTCACTCTGTGACATTTCTCCCATGTTCCATCAGTCAGACGGACTTCTTTGAATACCCCATCTGGGTCATTCCTACCAACTTGGACTTGTTTGAACAAATAATTCAGGTTTTGCTAGAATCATACTTAGAAAATCATAAACACTCTCCTCAATGAGACAAAGTGAAGAAAAATACAGACCAAAGGAGTTTCGAAGTATTCCTTTATTGCAGAATCTGATTTTAAGTTGGGTACTTAGTATTTCATGCACCCAAATCATATTTACTTGGCCCCATCCATTTTAAGAGCTCCAGAGTAAAGAAAGCTATCCTGCAGGCCTTATTAAGCTGTCGGGAATCAAGGGGGAACATTTTAGATTCTGTGCATTGTCTAGGTTGGGAGCCCACATACTTAGCATGCTGGGTTGACAGTAAAGTTGAGCCAGGGTGGCCTTTGTGAGGCTGTTCTCAGGGGCAGGGTTGAATTCCCTCTCTGCCCACCCCTTGGTGTTTCTTGCTAGGGGGCTGGATCCAGAGCATGAGTAGAAAGGTGGCTACATTTCTCTGGCAGTTTAGTGATTCTTCTGCAATGCAGCTGGGAGCCTTTTGGGTGAAAGGCAGTAAACAAATCACCTGGTGATGAATGCTGCCCTTCTGAGTGGCTGGAACCTTCTTGCTTGCAGAGCTGCCTACAGCCTTTGGGGAAGGCAATGAATGGGGCCTGCACAGGCATCATGAATAATCCCAGTCTATTTACTTACAAATGTGTAAAGGTTTCACGCAGCTCAGGATGGTTTTGAATAAATATGCTGCTCTCTCAAGATCAGCAGCCTTATAGATCTGGAGACAGAGGCTCGCTGCTTCCCAGTGCTCAGCTCATACATAAATAAAAGACGCTCTTGGTTCAGCTGCCAAATGTGACATAGTGATGAATTTCCAAGGGTGTCACTCAGGAAGGTGACAATTGCAATGCTGATGGGCCTGGGGAGGCACACTACAGGCGAACTATCTGTGTTTGTGGGTCTTGTGTTGGGGTCCCTTGAGGGGTGGCTGACCTGCAATTATGGTTGCCAACGCAGCCTGGCTTGCTCATCTGCTTCACTGAGCACACACTGTGAAAACAAGGTGAAGAAGCCAAAGAGGCCTGGCACAGTAGACACAAAGGAGAAGGGGTGGGAGTGAAGGCTCAATCCTAGGGCCTAGAGGATGAGCCAGTGTCTGTGAAGCCATCTTCCATTGCCAACAATTCTGCCCCATTCCATCCATACTCTGTTTTGGAGGGTTCCCAGAGAGTTTTTCTAATATGCATGGCAGTGATTACCTGAAAACCTTCAACAGCTCCTGTGTGCTTATAAGCTGAGATCCCAGTCACTGAGCATGCGGCACAGAGTTTATAATGGCACCCAGCTCCCTTATGGCTCCATCTCGCACCTCTCTCTGCACATCTGCCACACCGATTCTCCTTTTCCTGCCCAGGCACATCATGCACCTGATGTGTATCAGTCAGGTTTCTCCAGAGAAATAGAACCAACAGGATATAGATTAATAGATTTATTTTAAGGAATTGGCCCACGTGGTGTGAGGGCTGGCAAGTGTGAAATCTGCATGGCAGGCCATTGGGTTGGGAACTCAAGCAAGATTTCTGTGTTATAGTCTTGAGGCCAAATTCCTTCTTTTCTGGGAAACCTCAATTTTTGCTCTTAAGGTTTTCAACTGATTGGAAGAGCCCCACCCACAGCCTGGAAGGTAATCTTTACTTAAAGTCAACTGGTTATAGATGTTAATCACATCTGCAAAGTATCTTCACAACAACATCTAGACTGGTGTTTGACCAAACAACTGGGCACCATAGCCCAGCCAAGTTGTCAATGTAAAACTTAGTCAGCACACTCTATCTGTCTGCTTTTGCTTGTTCTGTTTCCATTGTCTTGAACTCTCCCCCACCGCACTCCAACACACACACTTTTCTGCCTGTCAAATGCCTATTCATTTTACAAGACACAGTTCAAACACCTCCTCCTCTGCAAAGCTTACTCATTGCAGAGGAAGAGCCTGACACTCACTCCTCCCTGTTCCCAATTGTCCTTTGTTCTTCTGTCATATCACTTAGTATATTTTATAGTGTGGCTTATTTATTAAGTTTGTTTCCAAGCTAGATTATTAGCTCCTTGAAGGTAGGCATTTTATCTCATTCGTCTATGCATGTTTTACTCCTAGCACAGGGTCTGGAATGTACTAGGTGGTCAATAAATATGGCTTGCATGCAGGACTTCTTATTACAATCCACGAACAAAACCTGCTGCCTGGCAAATTTGTAGGTGGACAGTCGGCCCATTGATTTTGTTTTGTCTTTCATCAGGAACAGTGTACAACATGATGCACTTCTGAACTTGTTAGAAGATACTAGCTGCTCTGTCTGGATTAGTTGGAGATCAGCTTGGATCCAAGTTCTGGGAACATCCCCCTAGTTTGCTCCTACCTCTGCAGAGAGTGGGTGTCTCGTAGGGCGTTTACCCTCCCAGCCCCACGTCCCAGCATCTTCCCTTGTTGGAGGGTGAATGTCAGAGCATGAACACCCGCTGTAGCCTCTAACATTCAAAACAGCACTGTTCTTTTCCTTGAACATGATCTGTACTGGGGTGAGGGAATTTTCCAAGTAATTTTGGCCCAAGCAGTTTCTGAAATGGGAGAGAGAGAGAGAGAGAGAGAGAGAGAGAGAGAGAGAGAGAGAGAGAGAGAGAGAGAGAGAGAGATATGATTTGGAAAAAACTAGTTGTGATCGGCCATTTCTCTAGGTAATTGGTTAACAGCTCACCGAGCCCCTTTGCTCACAGCCTTGCCCTGTCACACAGTTTTAATGCTGATGCTTCCATAGATGCTGGGTCTTCTGCTATCAACTCAACATCACCACTTCCTTCTTTCAGAGGAGAAGCTGCGAGCCACATGACACACGCTTTCCTTGCTCCTAGGTTTTGTGTAAAGAGTGTGCCAAAGAATGACATTCACATGACGTTTGCAAGACTGGAGAGGCCAATAGTCTATAAAGACAGTAGTGGGCTGTTGCATGGGTCTCTGTAAGTCTCTAATTCCAAAATTAATGCCCTTAAAGTAGAAACAGAGCAGTCTCCAGCTATTATTTTCCTATGATACCCTGTCCATCTTATTGTTTATGACAAATCTTGATGAATCATTTGGCTTCTTAGTAGCTGGCTAGAAGAAATAGCCCTAGACTAGGATTCAGGGTTTCTGGTGATCTGACAATCAGGGCAACTCATTTCCTGTCTCTAGTCTCAGATTCCCATTAGCAAAATGCAAGGTTGAACTAGCTGCTTTTTAAAGTCCTTTTAAACTTAAAAATAAAATGCAAATCCTTTTAGATGGTATGAAATGTGACATATTAAATATATTGCAGATCTACTAAACTCTACCAGAGAGAATGTTATAGCTATTCAATACACATGCAGACGTTGATTCCCAAGGCTGTGGAGTCAAATGCTTCACCATGGGAGATGGGGAGGGGCTGATGCTGAGCACTGGAGGAAAGGATGGCTGGATCCAAGGCAAAGAAGCACAACAAGGCCTTCAGGTTACCACTTATCTGGCTGTGCACCAAGGGTCTCCTTTCAGTGCCAGTGCAGTGTTCTGCAGGTGATCTATATGCTGACAATGCAAGCAGAAAAAGCAGCACTCATCACTCAAAAACAGCCCATCGTTCAGCCTGGCAAATGAGGGTGTCCCAGGCAGGGAGTTGCTGAGTAAAATCAGAGTCTTTTGTGCACAGCAACCATTGGAGTCTCCATCAACAGCAGTTCTCTGCCCCTCGCAGGATGCCTACCCCAATTTACCTTTGAAGCTCATCATGCTCCAACGATAGCATGTGGTTTTCAGAATGAAATAACATGAGGTGAATAGAATGGTCAGAAACCTTCAGATCAGAAATGGGGCATGCAACTCAATGGAATGTCAAAGGCTTCTTGGTGGAGTATCTTTGGGGACACAACCTCTGCTTTGCTCAAGTCTGGCTAAAGCATCTTAAAACCCAATGTGGACACCTTTTGCCTGTCTTTGGTCGGGGTGAGGAGCTTCTTTCAGGTTTTCTTACTGATCTTGCCTGAAAACCAACCAACACCTTATACATATCACCCCCCCCCAATCTCCCAATTCTACAACCATCTGAAGAAGTACTAGAATTTAAACAGTATCATGTATTATGATACTCTCCTCTAGAAACTGAGATGGCAAATGCTTAATAAATGGTGACTATCAGCATTGTTTTTTTTTTCCCCCCCATTGCAGAGGTGGCTAATGGAATGGTCTATTGTACTTGGACAAAGAAGTAATTACTCAGCCCACTTGATGAAATTGTGGACCTGAACGGACCTGAACCCCTTCCCCCACCCTTAAATATTAACTGACTAGCTTTTCTGCTTCTGTAATTAGCTTGCGCAAGGTTTTACAAGCCCCTGCAGGTGGGACTTTCTGGTAAGGGCAGACAAAGGACTTTCCAAACCGCCCAAAGTTCACCCAGTTCTGGGAAGGGCCTAACCACACAAGGGGTGGGCTGTTGGGCAATTCCCCACTTCCTCGTCTGTATACCACCCCACTGAAAGCCACCCATGAATTTAAAAGTCACCTCAGGTGACCAATAAGCTGTATACAACTCATCCTGTTGCCAAAGTCTGCCTACCAACCTGTACAAAAAGTGCTTGTGTTAAGAGCTCGGGGCCACTTCTGTCCTGAAAATGGAGCGACCCCAGCATGCTGGAATAAATACCTCTTGCTTGATTGCATCGATCTCTGTCTCTTGGTCTCTGTGAGATGCGCTGTCTCGGCCAGTGGGACTTACACTATCAGTGTAGTCTTACAAAATACCCAGAAATTCTCTTTAATTATAAAATTTTAAAGAGAAAGAATCCATCAGCTACTAGTTTGCAAGTTCCCCGTGGGCAGTGGGTACTCTCTAATTCTTTGTCTCCCTACAGCTCAGAGTTTTCTTTCAGATACTAGGTATTTAATGAATATTGTGGTTGGTGTACTGTAAATGGGCTGCCAAAAATCTCCCAGAGGAACTCTTTAATGTCTTTTCTCCCATCCACTTGTGAATTATTCCAGCCCAAAGGCATCACACAGTGTAGAATAGAGCCCCTTTGGAAGGCGCTGGTTTTCATGCATAGAGCACAGAGTTTACTAAGAAGAGATTAAGTCTTCCCTTAGGAAATACTCACTCCCTAGAGACAGGCAGGTGTGAACACTGGGGTTCAAGGCAACAGCTTCATTGTTCAGTTTTCCTTTCAGTAGCCAGGCTGAGAGCATCTGTCTGTCTCCTTGTGACCCTGGAGAGAAGAGCTGCTGGTGACATAGTATTGGTGTGAAGACACCCTTGGATGCATTTCATATCATGTTCTCTTTCTGTGTTATTCCTCCTCTTAAATTCCAGCATGCTGCTGTCATGTTGGCAACAGTGAACACTATAATGGAAAACACATCTGTGCTTCTTTCCAGACTGACCTTGTTTCCCCCTCAGGTGAAAATTTTCCAAAATTAGACTCTTTTGGCATGACATTTCTTGGTATTGAACTGAACTCAGTAAAGAATGAGGTTTGAACTTTGGATTGTTTTCGAAATACATACGATTTTGAAAATACACTTTTCACCTGTCACATTTTGTTCTCTTTGTGAATGCACAAATACATTTCTTGATTTAAGATCTAATTCTTAATCATTTATTGCAAAACATATATTTAATTGTAAATATTTTTTTCCTTGAATTGATGTGGCGCAAGTCTAAATACTGATAAATACTGTATCTGGGAGATTATTTATCTAAGTTTTAGGTGTAAGATTTGATTCCCAAAGGTGCTGATATAAGCAGGTAGATTCTATTTTAGTGAATTCAGGATTATAGGTAAATGAACACATGTTTGCATTTCAAAAATTATGTTTCCATGACACAAGAACTATACTTAGTATCAAGGAGTTGAAATCAGCAAATACTTTAACGTGCATGGCCTATAAGCCAGATTATTAGCTTTAATAATAGCCATGCAAAGAGAGGGAGATTAATGATGCTACTGCTGTTTCATGATATTAACATTGGATTTCTTTTGGTTCTTATTGAGCTAGAGGCATTTTACAAACAAAATGTCACAAAATTTTCTGCTTTTGTCTCCTCTTCCACCTTAACCAGCTTATTTTTCTGACTTCCCTATTTTATCAATTTTATATCGATAAAATATTACCTTATTTAATCTGTCTCCAAAATCTGAAGTCATTGTCAGCCTTTGTTACTACCAATATAGCCTCAAGTTTAAATTTTGGCCTTTACGTATTTGAAATCCGTTTGAGGTTAGGAAACTACTTCTCATGTACAGGAAATATGTTTGGAGACCTTATCCTTTTTATCCTGATTTGAGCATCACATACTGCACACAGGTATTCATATTGTACCCCAAAGATATGTGCAATCAGTTATGTTTCAATAAGTACCTTTGTAAAAGATATAATAAATAGAATAAAAAATCCAACTGACTTTCTGATTTGCCAGAGAATTTATATTATTATTTTGTTCATCAAAGTAACCTTGTAAGATCACGATTATTGTTCTCCATTTTATAGGAGAGAAATTAGGGGCCAAGTGAGGCTCAGCAATTTGTCTGAGGTTACAAAGTAAGAGGGTGAAGCTGGGACTCAAACCCAGGTCTCTCTGACCCTGAGTATTTGTTTTCCACAACCCCAGGCTGTCCAGAGCACTAAGGCTTTAGAAGATTATGAGCACATTGATTTCCTTTGGGTTTATACATGTCTACAATGATATCTAGCACTTCTACCTGCCAGTCCTGAGAATATAATATTTCAAACAGCTGATGAGTCCAGAGGCCACTTTCCTTGGCATGTGGATGCTGGAGCAAGTCTGCTAGGGACAGGGGCATTCTTCTCTTCTTGAGACAGGTGAGTCTCCTCCAGCTCCTCCGCCTTCCTTGCCATGCCCAGCTTTCTCTTCAGGTCAACCTCAGTAGCATGTATCAGCTTAAGGAGGGGGATGTGGGGGTGACAGTGGGGTGGGGGAGAGAGAGGAGACTTGGGGATCCACTGGGGGACATTCTTTAGCTTTAAATAAGTCTTCCCATCTCTTTTCCCTAACTCAGGATTGTTGTCTATGGAGAGGTGATGGGGGCTGTGATGGGCTTTGAGAGGGGCAGGAGGCTTTAGAGTCTAGGAGGGGTAGTAGATCAGTAGATAGAGCACAAGGCTAGGCTGTGGTGGGAGGACCTTTGGTTTGTGGGAAACCATGGGGCTG
Source organism: Galeopterus variegatus (assembly GCF_000696425.1). Taxonomy (NCBI): domain Eukaryota; kingdom Metazoa; phylum Chordata; class Mammalia; order Dermoptera; family Cynocephalidae; genus Galeopterus; species Galeopterus variegatus. The sequence continues at coordinate 12,895 of NW_007728787.1, read as the reverse complement.
GGGAGCAGGGGTCGGCCTGGGAGGTGGCAGGGGGCACTGGGATGGGAACAGAACAAGGGTCCAAGAGCAGGCAGAATGCAAAGGCCCAAGGTGAGAACTATGTATCTCCATCTCCTTTCCTCCCCAGTGCTTCCCTGAAGGGACTTTCACCCACCAGCTACTGCAGGGTCTTCCCTGCAGACACAGCTTCTTTCCAAAGAACACTCCAAATGTTCCCATTTAGGAGCTTCCTTCCATAGACTGCTCCCTACCTGGCTTCTCTCATACTCAGTTACACGTCAAGTCCCTTTTCGTGGAAGTCATTCTTGATGGACTAGGCAGTAGGGGGTCACTTCCTCCCTATGACACTGGCCTGTAGACCACAGTCCTGTGTTTATATGGATCCTGTGTGCAGATCATTTATGCTGAACAGGAAGCCTGGGACGAACAGAAGCCTGTCCTTGCAATGCATACACATTAATAGGGGAGAAAAAAATCAAAATCTCTTTCGTGCTTTGATGGCTCATCTAGACAAATACAAGGAAGGTGTAAAATGTCTCTGTAAGACTAGGACACAGTGTTCTCAACCGTTGCTAACCCACAACTCACTGTGGATAGGAATTGCCCAGTGATCTCATTGAAATAAAGATTCTGATTCGGTAGGCCTAAGCTGGATCTGAGATGTTGCGTTTCTTCCAGCTGATGTTGAGAGCTACATTTCATGCAGCTCTAACTGCTCTTGCAGCTGAAGCCCCAAGCCCTTAAGCTGACAAGCCCACAGTCACACACTCCCACTAGCTCTCCAAATGCACCACCGTGCCTGTTGCTGGTGGCCCAAGCGTCTAGACTGGTGCTCTTTCAGTGACCTAAATGCACTGGTCAAAGAGAACTTCTCAGAACTTTTACAGCCTCTGCCTTTCCACCTGCCTCCCTGAGGGCTCCGGAACTCCCTCTGTTTCTCCCCTTCTCTGCGACAAGTGTGCTTATCATGCTCTTTGCCTGATTGTGTTTCCACTGCCTGAGGCTAGGCTTCTGAATTTTTCAGCAGGGAAAAAAAAAAAAAAACTGCACTGGGAAAAAATGGCTTTCCTGTCGTTGGGCTCTATAAAGGTCACGTGCAACAAGACGCACCAGCCAGGTACTCCAGGTAACAAAGGAGACATTCTTCCTCCCTCTCTGACCTCTCTGCTGGCAAATGACGGTGACCAGTGACCCTCGGTGGCCCTTCCCGCAGGACCCAGGACTCCCTCTTTGGCCATGATTAATTCAGTGCTCTGAACTGAAATGACAATCATTTATTATTCTGTTTTACATATGCACCTCTGGGGAGTCTAGCTAAAAGCTCTAATTTTCTAGTTCAATTGTAGCGCTGTTCTTTGAGAAGCATTGACTGCAGAGATGCTAAAGGATGCCAGTTCAGTGAATTATTGAGTTGTAGACAGAATCATATGCTTACATGGACTCAGGTAGTGCTTACTGGAACACGTTGTGGACCTCCCTTTTGCCCTGGGCCTCAGCGTTCATAGGAGGAAAACAAGGAGCTTGCGGGGAGTGACTTATTATGAAAATCGATGAGGTTGGGCACCCCTGCTGTCTGCCTGCAGTGCCTGGCTGTCCTTAGACACAGCCACAGTTGTCAATCAGCTCTGAGCAGACCTTGACTGCCTGTCCCCTCGTCAATCTCCAAGCCCGTGGCTGTGGGAATGGAAATCAAGGCAGTTTTGTGCTGATTTAAATAGTGTCATTCAAGATTCCTTCCATAAAAGTGTATTAATGACATGAAATCTCTTAACCTCCTACTTAAAATAAAGATGGGGATTTCAGAGCAGCAATTTTGAGACCCGTTGAATTTTTGGAGGGTGTAGAGGAGCAGTGTGACCGGTGAGCCAGCGGGCACCCGGAGCCATTAGTCTAGTAAGAAAAGAACTTTTCTACCTCAGCCTAGCCCCTGGCCATGCTTTGCTTTTACTTCAGCCCAAGAAGAATGGAAACATGTTCTAGAAATGTCTATCAAGTGATGTGTATGCTGGGCATCTTAACTGAATACTTTAGAATGTTTATGTGTACCTCAGTTTGGGTTACTTATTCTAACAATAAATAAAATTGTGAACTTTTGACTTCTAGGTAGGTGAGTGAAGCTGGAAACAAATTTGAAAAGAAACAAAAGCACAGCCTTAAGGAGGAAAGGAACAGCAGGCAACTGGAGATGAACAGTGGTGGATGAGGCCTGGAAGACTCTCTGGGAAACGTCCATGAAGTGCCTCAAGCCAGGAACAGGCTGCAGCCAGGAGGGGGCGCCAGACCTGGGAATGAGGCAGGGGCAGGGAGAGCGGTGGGAGCTGCGGTCGACTTGCTCCGGAGGTCTGAGGATGGATTTTGACTAATAAACACATGCTTCGGGGAAATAAGGGCTGTGGAGGAGATCACGGCCATCTAGTCCATGCACTTTGCTGTGGTCTGAATGTTGGTGTTTCCCCCCAAATTCACATGTTAAAACTGAATCATCAATGTGATATTAGGAGGTGAACTGATCATGAGAGCAGCACCCTCCTGAATGGGTTGTGTGTCCTTATAAAAGAAACCCCAGAAAGCCACCTTGCCATTTCCACCATGGGAGGACACAGGAAGAAGGTGGTACCATATGTGGAACAGAAAGTAGACCCTCATCAGACACCAAATCTGCTGGCACCTTGACCGTGGACTTCCCAGCCTCCAGAACTGTAAGCAATAAATAAATAAATTTGTTTGTTTATTTATTTAGAGTGACCCAGTTTTTATTTATTTATTTATCTATCTATTTATTTATCTATTTATTTATTTATTTATTTTGAGTTTCCTAGTTTATGATATTTTGTTATAGCAGTCCAAATAGACTAAGACATGCTTAGATCCATGGGAGATTTTATGAGTTCTCAGAGTTGGGCAGTGATATTGTCCCATCCTCCTCCCTCCCAGTGCTCCTGGGAAAGTAACAGGAGAAATGCAGTGCAACTTTGCTGCCCACACCCCCCTTACACATGCAGAATGTCCCAGATACAGTGTCTACGTGGGAATGGAGGTAGAGAGTGTGCAGCACTTGGCACAGTGTGTGACCCATGGTAGGTAGTCAGCAAACATGAGTTCTCACTGCTCATTTACCCATTTGGTAAACATGGATCAGGAACCTATGCTGTGCTTGGAGCTGGGGTTACAAAGGAAAAGTGAAAGTGTGTTCCCTGCTCTTTGGAAGTTCAAACAGTTACGTAAAAATTACTCCAATGCAATGAGATAGGTGATCAAACAGTAATGAACAGAGAGCTGTGAAAACGTGGCAGAGGGGACACTGACTATCTCAAGGAGCCAGGGAAGCTTTCAGGGAGGAGGTGACATTTGATCTGGTTCACAAAGGATAAGTGGTTTGCATGAAGTGGATGAGGAAAGAGGAAATCTGGTCTTTGGAGGGCATTCCAGGATAGCGCATCAGCATGGGCACATGCTCCAGGAAGTCAGAAGTTCTGGTGAGATTTGGGAATAGTCAGACACTGGGATGGTTGAGGGGAAGGTACACAGAAGAAATTCTTGGAGGTAAATTTGAAAATCAGTTGAGGAGAGCCTTGTAGCCCTAATAAGCTGTTTTGACTTTATCCTGCAGCCAGGAGGAAACCAGTGGGGTTTACAAGGAGCATATGGTGCAAGTGATCTCTGTATGCCTCAGTTTCCCTATCCATATGACTGGCAGAGTCCCTCAGGGGTGGCTTGGACATCCTCTTCACAGCCTCAGCACATTGCTCCTGCTGAACATACATCACCTATCCGTCAGGTGTCTGAAGAGAAGCAGGCTTGCTTTTCCCTGCAGCAGCTGAGAGCAGTGTGCCACCTTACCATCTCACATAGTAGAGCCACACCCAGTGACAGATTTAGCAGCTGCCCTGAAACGAGGCCTATATCAAAATCAAATTTAGGAGCCAAAGTTTATTATTTTTTTTCTTGGTAGTTAGAACTCACCCTTCCTAGCTAAAACTCTGCAGACAGGTGTTGTGTCCCTCACTTTCCCATGCTCCCAGCTGTGACCCTCAATCTGCTGCCGCCCAGCACTCAGAATCATTTGTGGCCTTAAGACCAGAGTGACACATTACCCAGGGCTGTCAAGAATCAGTCCCTGCCCTGCTGCCTCCACAGACCCACAGCGTGAGAGCAAGAGTCTAAAGATTGTTCATTAGAGCAACCCTTCAGGAGGCTTGCTGAAGCTTTTTTGCCAAGCTCAAACTCAGACAGGTGATAAAATGAAGGTTAAACCAATGCTTATGTTTGAATTAGGCCAGTAAAAGTTTTGGTGACTTAAAGTCCATTCTCTTCTGGAGTTTTCTTACTCTTTACCTTTAAAATGAGATAGTTGGAAAGGTGGCTTTTAAGACACCTTCCTCCAGAATTCTAGGGCTTCCTGAAGCTCAGCTTCATCTGAAGTCACCAGAGCAGATCCTTTCTACTTTAGTGGATGTGGGACACCAAGAGGTGGCCGAGACCAACAGAACAGAACACAACTTAACATTCTGGGTAAGCTGGCAACTGCTCAAATGCTCAGGACCCCCGGAAGATGGTGCTATGGGCCAGAGCATTCAACCACCCTTGACATCACAGGCCCTAGCCTGGATTGGTGCAGAGCAGAGCACATTGCAGGGACAGGGAAGTACATGTATGGGTCACCTCTGAAAAATGGAGCCAGGGTGGCGGGGTGGCAGGATGTTTTCCTTAAGGAAAGTCAGATAATTGTACTAGTGTTTTTGCTGGAGTAGTTTCATACACTTCAAACATTGTACACCAAACAATAGTAGCCGTCTACTAAGTTTTAGTTACTGTAGCAAGCATTTTATGGGTAAAAACAGCCCTTGAAACCCTATGTAATTCGTAATTTGATGGGGCTACTGAGGACAGGAAGGACAAGTAATTTGGCTGAGGCCATATAGTTGGAGAGTGGGGAAGTCAGAATTCACACCCAGGCAGCTTGGCTCTGGTTCCCGTCCTCCTAACCTCTGCCTCTTACTGCTTGTGTTGGTTTCCTGTTGCTGCTGTAACAAATTACCACACACTTTGTGACTTAAGAGAACAAAAATTTATTCTCTTATGGTTCTGGAGGTCAGAAGTCTGAAAAGGATTTAATAAAATCCATAAAACTTTACAATTTAATAAAACTGTAATTGTAACTGTAGTGCTTTCCTGAGTTCTGTGAGTCATTCTAATGAATTACCAAATATGAGGGGGTCATGGGAGCCCCAGGTTTGGAGCCAGATTGTCTGAAGTGAGGCTGTGCCCTTTAACTTGTGCGGTCTGCACCAACTCCAGGTGCTTAGTGCCAGAATTGAACTATACTATGCCACTTGGTATCAGAATATTCTTTATCTCAAGGTCCCTAACTTATTCACATCTGTAGAATCCCTTTTGCTGTGTAAGGTAATAGTCACAGGTAATGGCAATTAGGATGTGGACATATGTAGGGGGCCATCATTACATTTTATTAGAGGACCTTCCATATGGTGGGTTAGAAATAGTAGTTAGACATCACCAACACGTCAGGAAGCAGCAGAGAGGTTTTGCAGCAATCCCTCTGATCTGACAAACGCTGCAATGGAGTCAAGAGGGCTGCCAGCCCAGCTGATCCAAGGATGTGCTTGGCATGCCCCAAGGGCATGTCTCCTGACTCCTTTGGCCTCAGTTTCTTCATATAAAAATTCTCTGCTTACCCCTGAACAAAATCCTGTAGAAATTTAATGGGATATGTATGAAAAAATATTTGCTAGTGGTTAAAAAGTATATGCTTATTTCTTATATTCTGACAAGTACAGAAGTTGCTTGGACCATTATCAGTCCTGGATTTATTTATTTAACAAATGCACTAGCCCTTTACACAATGCAGAGATTTTATTACCATAACAACGTTATTCCATAGAACTATCCCCATTAGATAAGGAAATGAAGGTGAAAAGAGATTGAGTTGCTTGCCCAATGTCACATATCACACAGTTGGTAAGTGGCAAAGGCAGGTAGCCTGGCTGCAGAGTCCAGTTCCTTACATGCTCCTTGCTGTCTTTCCACCAACCCCTAAACCAGCATCAGAGAGTCACTTGGAAAGGTCTGTAGCACCTGTGCCTCCAGCAGGACCACCAGAAGCCTAGAGGGTCCCTCTAGCACTGACCACGGGCACCCTGGGCACTGCACGACACATCTGTTAGGAGGTTGTGACCTCAGATTGCTGGCTATGTTCATGTTCCTAGCTAACACACACTAGAATTGAGAGAGTACTCTTTCCACATGTCAGGGCATCCCCTTCTCCTAAGCTCCTTTCATAGCTGTTCTTTGGAGTGACATATTATGAGTCCCAGAAGGTTCTGACACACAATATTTTAATTATCCTTTTCTCCTGGTACCTGGACTTCCACCAATGGAAAAAATGAGAAACAAAGTGTTGACAAGTACTGCTTAGAATTGAGTCTCAATTTGTCTATTTATCAGCTACTCAAACTTGACCACCACCCTGAGCTTCAGTTTCCTCATGGACAAATAAGGTAATAGATTGTTGGGAGGACTGAATGAGGGAAGATATTTAAAATTTCTTGCACAGCACCCAGCTCCTGCTCCTTATCTCTCTCTCCTTGAGACACTGCCCCTACCTCCAGGGGGACGATCACTCTTTTCCTTTCAGTCCTTCTATTTTACAAGGCTTAGCCCAGCTATCTCCATGTCTCCAGGGTCCATTCGTTCCTTACCCCTCTCAAGTGTGGTCTCTTGCCCAGTTACTCCTCTGAAGCTGTGTCTGCATGGTCACCAGTATCCTCCTAATTATAAGAGCTGATGCCTCTTCTTGGGCTGGAACCTGTTTGGCTTTCTGAAGCATTGGACACCTAAACAACAACAACTCTAGTTGCTCGCGGTCCACAATCCACCTATTTCTCATGTGACTCTTCTCCTGGCCTTTCACTGGCTTCCTTTCATGCCTGCTGTGCTCTACTCTCCTGCCTCTCTTTCTCATCTCTCCTCCTCAGGAGTCCCTTTCACTGGCTTCTCTTCCTTTTCTTGACCCTAAATATGGATGTTCTTCAAAGTTCTATGTCAGCATGACTTCCTTTTACACTCTCTTCCTTCTTGCCCATAGCTTGCAATTCAGCCACATCCTGCTGCATGCTAGTGATTCCATCATCAAATGTTTTTCTGCCAGGTTCCTCTCTTCTGATCTCTAGACCTGTATTCCCTAAACACTCACATGACACCACACCCTGGTCATTACCTCCGTGCTACTCCCCAGGTGGATGCTTGATTTGACTTTGTCTTGGTTAATGGCCATTCAACCTTTCCCCTCTTCAGCAAAGCTTCCCTGACCCCTCCTTTTTCCCTCAATGACTCAGAAACATAGCTCCCTCCTCTGAGTTTCTATAGCATTTTGCTCATACGTCTAGAGTAATTGGCAGGCTGTTATAATTGTCTATGGATCTGTCCCCCCTTTCTAGATAGTGACCTCCCTGTGGGCAGAGACAGGGTATTATCTTACCTCCTAGGAAGAATCCAATTATCTCCATAGCTTTCACCATTCATTTGGATACTCTAATTACTCATCCTTCCCATTGAGATAGGAGGTGCTTGGTTTCTATGGGCTTGGGTTATGGGACACGCCTCTGGGTTTCAAGCCATTCCCCAAGGTCTCAGGCCTATTCTCTAGGTTCTCCCCTAGAGGAAGTTTGCTGTTGCTAGTTAGACTTATTTTTGGCACCAACACAGGGAAATTGAGACCTCAGGGGGCTGGCTTATGCAAATCCAGTGGCTGGGCATGCTCAGTAGAGAAGAGTTATATAACTCTGGTAGCCAAGCATGCTCAGTGGAAGGGAGTTTATCTTTTCAATGACCTTCCACTAGGGGTGCTAAAGAGCACAGAATATTCTTGAATATGTCTGGTGCATGTGATAGGATTTGACCAAAGAACGTGCTCCAAAAAGAGACCAACTGAGCATATGCAGGACTATGTTACATAACTGAGAACCATCCCAGTTGTCTAATATTCATTAGATAGTGAAACTAAAAAAGCCAAATATCAGCAGAAGGCAGAGTTGCTGCTCAGTTTCCTGGGGCCAACCTGCACTTTGCAGGCTGAGGTGTGTATGCTTTCTTTTGTATTAAACTTACTTTCCGCAAGTGGCTGCTCTCTCCCTTGAGCCAGCCTGCACTCTATACTGAACTTTAAGTATGTATTTCTCACTTTTGTGTTAAACTTGGAGTGGGCCCTGCTCAGTCTCTGGAGCTAGACTATACTTTCTCTGTGAAGTACATTAAACCTATTTGCACTTTCTGCTGTGACTTTGCTCTTGAATTATTTCCTGTGGCAGAGTCAAGAACATGACAAGAGTTCTTATCAGGAGTGGGTCGAGGCCTGCTATCAGGTCCCTCAGACCCATCTTCCAGCATCACCATGTATAGGTCTGACTTCATCAAAGAGTATATAAATTTATTAAAGACAAGATGTAGTCTTTGTATTTTTGTATGGTCAATAGTATTTACTTGTAATAGTAGATACAAAGAATAAAATTATTTTTAGTTCCTTTACTAGCTATTATGGGCTGAATTGTGTAATTGCCCAACCCGAAATTTATATGTTGAAACCCAACCCCCCCAGTACCTCAGAATGTGACTGTATTTAGAAATAGGGTATTCAAAAAGCTAATTAAAATAAAATGAGGTCATATAGGTAGGACCTACTCCAATACGACTAGTGTCCTTATAAGAAGAGGAGATTAGGACACAGGCAACACTCAGACTGAGCAGGCAACCACGAGAGGACACTAACAAGGAGGCCACCAGCAAGCCAAGGAGGGAGGCCTCAGAAGAAAGCAAACCTGACAAAGCCTTGATCTTGGACTTACAACCTCCAGACTACGAGAAAATAAATTTCTGTTGTTGAAGCCCCCCGGTTTGTGGTATATTGTTATGGCAGTCCGAGCAAACAAACACACTAACTGAATCAGTTTTGGGGGTGAGGAGCAAGGCTTCTTCTGGCCTTGACATTTGAAAGCAATAATTATCTTACTTTTATTTCAGGAAATAGACCAAAATCAGATAATAGATTTATCTGATAAGTAGATAGGATGCTTGCCCATGTAATCTTAAGACAAGGGGGTACTTATCAAGGTTACTGGCATTAAATCTAATGATTTCTCCTACGTATTTATTTATCCTTCTCCTCCTCTTCTTCCTTCTGTTCTCTTCCTGTTCCTCCTCTTTCTCCTCCTGCTCATCCTCCTCTTTTTTCTTCTTGCAAAATTGATCAGGGATTTGCAATTTAAGTCAAAAGATAGCCTATATTGACTATAAAACAAACTGGAATATTTGAGTCATGAATGATTTGCAGCTTGATAGTAAGAGAGATGGGAATGCCATGTTCAATTTCTGCCCCACAGTGGTTATGCATGTATAACAGAGCTCAGAGACTAAATCATCACATGGGCCTAACAAAGAAACTGTCCAGGTGTGTACAGTAAGAATCTTTTGAGCTGCTCTGCCTGTTAACAATCTGGTTTCATATATCCAGATGATTAGATGTCATAGACATCAGAAGGAGGTCAATAAAATTCAAGCTTTAAACTTTGACAATAATTTGAGCTGAATAATAGTTGAATTTCACAACTGAGTTGTCATGGTGAGAGCCATTGAAGAGGAATAATTATCTTATAACTCTGTTACTGTCCTGCTGAACTCATGGCAATATCCCTAACCCCATTTCCAACTCACCAAGCCCAGATCATATTAAGTCATCTAAGGAACATTATTTTCATATTCTTTTATGTATACATTTGCATTCATAGCCAAATATACATAAAATATATTTGAATAAATAGGCATTTATTGCAGCTAATTGAAAAATGGTACGGGTGGTTTAGTCTGCTATAAATTGCTTATTCTGAGAAAAAATACTAAAGTACCATTTAAGTATTCTCAAGAGCCAGGTGGCAGAGAGATGTTAGCAATAATTCTTTTTGTGATTTAACATATAGGGCAATCAGGCCATTTGTTTCTATTATTTTTGTGGACTAAAATTTTCATCTCATTTCTTGTGGGTAATACTATACATTTTCCCCCTTATTAATCCATAACAACACCACAGTGCTCTTTGCTAATCAAAATTGCACACTGCATAATAATTTGCAATCTAATAAATATAAGCTTCTTCCACATTTCATCAAATGTAGATGCAATTATTACAAGATGCTAAAGTACTAAATATAAATTCGAACTAAGAGGAAATTTAGGTCCATCAAAACAGTAATAAATAAATCAAATGGTGACTTATTTGATTTTAAATACAATTTAATAAATTATTTGAGGAAAATTCCCAGGGTGTTTTCGATGTGGGTAAAGAATGACACTCTTTCCACCAAGACGAGATTTTTCAAGTGATGTCCATAAATGGCATGCAGAGGAGGGGAATGCAGATAATTATAAATATTCTATTTCTGATACCAGTGCAATAGAAGAGAAGAAAAAGTTAAGAATTAATGGAGAGAAATCTCATTCACGTTCAAAATATGATGTCGTATTTCCCCTAATGAAATAACCAACAAAAAATACAAATTATGAAAAACCCTTCACCAGCTATGGAAACAAACAAGGCTCATCAACTACATGGCAGGAATTTCTGCTAACTAAAGTTAACATGGGAACACACTGAAGAAGTTTAGAGGACTAGTAGTTATGTGGGTTTTCTCTGGAAACAAAAGGCATGTCTGGAAGAAAATAGAGGAGATGTTTAGAGGACTAGTAGGTATGTGGGTTTTCTCTGGAAACAAAAGGCATGTCTAGAAGAAAATAGGGGCAGAAGGCCCCTAACAGTTTATCTCAGATGGATGACAGCTGGAAGGTCAGGTAACAGGACCGTCTCGCACATCTGCTGACTGCTGGGCCAAATGATGCCAGCGGCTATGGAATGGCTCTGTGTTTTCTCTCTGGTACTGATGTCCAAACCCTGCAGAAGACTAGAAGCTCTGAGGTTTGTGCCTGGCCTGGGAAGCCACCCAAAATATGGAGACACAGCACTCGGCAGGGAGTCAAAGCCCCTTCAAGCCCAGCTTTGTCACCATCAATTTGCTGTGGCTGCTTGAGCTACAACAAAAAATTATAATTTCTTTTATATATCATCTTACTCCTTAATTTGTTCTGGAACTTAAGGACTCATACAGTGACACATATCTCTGACAGAAGCCAATCAAACTCCTACTTGGCTAAAAGCTGAAATACATGCACTCTAGTTTCTCTTTCTAAGGAAGAGAAAATGGGAGTGGGGAGTGGAAGGGGGTAAGGCCTCTTAATAAATACTCTGGATTTAAGTAAAACAAAACAAAAAGCAAGCCATCCTTGTAAACTAGAACAATGGCCTTCAATAAAAATATACTTACTGCAAAATAATAGAAAATGTGTGTTCTCAGCAAGATTAAAGAGGATGTTGCAACCATGATGGTATTATGGGAAATACTTATGGAGACTACAGGGGAGTATGTGGAAATGAGAATCAAATTTGTCCAATTAAAAACTCCGTGGGGGCCGGCCCGTGGCTCACTCGGGAGAGTGTGGTGTTGATAACACCAAGGCCACGGGTTCAGATCCCACATAGGGATGGCCGGTTCGCTCACTGGCTGAGCGTGGTGTTGACAATACCAAGTCAAGCGTTGAGATCCCCTTACCGGTCATCTCAAAAAAAAATAAATAAATAAATAAATAAAAACTCTGTGGGACCAATGAGTAGCAAATAGGACACTGTAT
>NW_007728787.1:0-1134 GCF_000696425.1 Galeopterus variegatus | reverse complement strand
TAGGCTTGGGCCGGCCCGTGGCTCACTCGGGAGAGTGTGGTGTTGATAACACCAAGGCCACGGGTTCAGATCCCACATAGGGATGGCCGGTTCGCTCACTGGCTGAGCGTGGTGTTGACAATACCAAGTCAAGCGTTGAGATCCCCTTACCGGTCATCTCAAAAAAAAATAAATAAATAAATAAATAAAAACTCTGTGGGACCAATGAGTAGCAAATAGGACACTGTATCAAATCAAATTAGTAAATTAGAGGAGTGAATGTGAAAAATTCTCTGAGTAATAAGTAAAAAAAAAAAAAAAAACAGAGAGATGAAAATGAGATTAATGATGAGAGACTGAGATAGTGAAGAGACTACATATGCACAGTGTAGGAGTCCCACAGTAGACATGATACAGAAAAAATCTGGTGCTTAACATTGTGAGAGAATTTTCTGTTTCAGGTAAGCATCGTAAAAAGAATAACAAACATAGACATAACCTTCTGGGATTCCCCAGTTTCAGAATATACAGACAGATCGTTGTGTATGTTCAGGAAATGTGAAGAGGACTGTTCAGTGTGGTGTGTAAGGATGTGGACTTTAGAGAGACATAGCTTATGCTCAATCTCTGGCTCCATGAGCCAAGAGTTTTGGGACCTTGGGCAATGTATTAACTTCTGTGAGCCTCAGTTTTTCCAACTCTAAAAGAGGATAACAATTATTAGTATTCCTCAAGGGCTTTTATGATGATTGAACAAGATAAAACAAAATACATAAAAATAAAATGAGCTCATACGTGACAAATGGCCACTACTCAATCAATGAAGGCAAAAACAAAGTAAATACAATCGCAATAGCAACAAAGCAAAAGTAAAATATAGAAATAGATATGACTAAATAACTGTTTTAAATGAATTTTTAATTTTACAAATAATTTTATTTATTTTCCTTTGAAAAAGACTCTGCCTAATAGGTGATGATTTTTTTTAAAAGAAAAAAAACGACATTGTGCTTAAATTCAGATTGAATTAAGTACTGGGAAAAAAGACGGTGTATCATTACCATTTCTAGGATAGTCACGTATACATTTATTTATTTTTTATTTATTTATTTATTTATTTATTTTTTTATTTTGTCAATATACACTGTATATGAT
>NW_007728786.1:279797-280207 GCF_000696425.1 Galeopterus variegatus | reverse complement strand
CTTTATTAAAGAAAGAAATCTGCAGGGATGTGCTCAAAATGGAGGACAGCCCAGGGCTGCCTAAACTGCTTTTAAACCCATTCATCTTGTCCTTAATTTCAGATATTTTAAATTTCTGTTTCAATTGATTTTTAGAGATTGCAATTCTCTGTTGCAATTCTGAATTGTTTCTTCTATAAAGAGTATTTTTCATATTTTTGAATACATTAAATAATCCTGTATATAATTCCTTGTCTAATAACTTAAATATCTGTACTGTATGTGAGTTATCTAGCTTTTCTCTTGATATTGGTCACATTTTCTTATCACTTGTACATATTTTTTTTTCTTTTAATAGAATAAATTGTCTAATATGTAAGTAAAGTTAAGGGAACATTTACAGTATCAGAAAAGTTATAAAAATGTCTAGT
>NW_007728786.1:271576-279431 GCF_000696425.1 Galeopterus variegatus | reverse complement strand
TAATTCCTTGTCTAATAACTTAAATATCTGTACTGTATGTGAGTTATCTAGCTTTTCTCTTAATATTGGTCACATTTTCTTATCACTTGTACATATTTTTTTTTCTTTTAATAGAATAAATTGTTTAATATGTAAGTAAAGTTAAGGGAACATTTACAGTATCAGAAAAGTTATAAAAATGTCTAGTGTTCTTAAAAAGCTAAGACAGAATAAAACATTGTTTAAGGGACTAAGATTTTCTTATTGTCCAATATCTCACACTTGAAGAGTTTTTCCTAAATATGTTTAAAAAGTTTTCAAATTCTAGATGAAAAAACAGAATCATACTTAAAGTGGTCTTACATCTTGGCTCTCTCAGGTAGCATATTTGTTGTTTTAATCACCTATTGACAATTAGTTGAAGTTTAGTTATGAGCGTCAGATTCAATATTATAGCTCAAGATCTTATTTTTTTCTTTTTATTCAAATGTAATAAATATTTCATGTGAAAATAACTCTTAAAATGGGAGTCCTATATTTTTTCACTTACTAAATGTTTCTGTACCTGTTTACTTATACAAGCAGAGTTATAAACAAATGTTTCCTACATTGAGTAAATGCATTATATGTAAAATATTGCTTAAATAGATCAGTCATCCATATTTCACATTCAAATATAGTATAATTGTATCTAAGCTGCCTTAACATTTACAATAGGGACACATTTAATTCTTTTTAGCTATGAAACCACCCTGTATCAGTCAGCCTTTAAAAAAAAAAAAAAGCTACAAAACCATAAGTTAGTAACTTAATCGTTTTGGTAAACTCTTATGTTGCTTCCATCTCTCTTGGTGCTACTGGTTTTCAATACATGCAATCATCTAACACTGTGACAGGTACGGCCCTCCAATCCACTTATATTAGATTGCTAATAGCTACCTTTTATCTACTGTGTTGGTCTTGTCTGTGGTTTTATATTTCCTTTTGTTTGGGAGTTCTGAAGTTTTTCAATAAAAAAGTTCAAAGCTCACACAACATAACAAACATAAACATGTGTCCTTTCAAGAGCTTTTAATAGTTTCTATCCAAAGGCATTCTGTAATATATATATATTTTTTCTACAGACCATCTTAATAAATCAAACATTTCAACTGATTGTAGGAAGAAATATTAGTGCATACCAGAATCTCATTTTTCCCATCTGGAATCTATGACTTTTGACCTATACCATTTTTTAATATATCTCATAATACCTTTAAGGGTTGAAGGCAGGAAGCATCTAAACTCAAAAAGGATGATGAGATATATAAAAATTGCCTTTTTTCTTCAATATGAGGAGATATAAATCTTTAGTTTTGCTTCCAATAAACTTGTTATTGCTTCCAAACAATGCACCTTTCTTTCAAATAAAAGTTAGACTTTGATAGAGGGAAGTAAAAATTATGTGTCACAAAACATTAAAACTCAGACTACATATATAGTTTTTGTATGTATGTTATAAACATATGCATAATATAATATATATAATTATTGTAACCTCTATGATAATGATAGTACCTATGGACTGCAGATAAAAACTATCTTTTCTTGTTTCTGACTCATATTTTGTATGGGCAGCTTAAATATAATTTCTCATGTATTATTTTATTTTCAAATTATGGCATGTTAATCACTTAATATTCTAAACCATTCACCAATAAACTCAAATATTTAAACACTGTAATGAATGTCCCATTCATCATTCTATATATATATTTTCAAATCTTCGTATATGTGCTTAAAGTCTCTGAAGATATGGGTTATATATTGTTAATTATTTATATTTGGTATTGACTATTATTATTCAGAGCAAGGCCTTACCCAGGATAGGCAATAAGTAAAAAATTTTGACTTATCTAAATCTAATCTAAAGTATATTATAACCTTGTGAAATATTTCATGATTATTCTGATTTCTTTAGATTCATCTTCCAAACGAGTGCCATTTGTGTTTTTACAGCTCGTTTCTGTATGTAAAATAATAATTGAATGACTAAATGAGAATAAGAAAGAAATCACAATACATTTCTCAAAAGTTGAATAATCTATTCTCCATTTTGATGTTTCCATCTTCACATCGTTTTGTTTACCTCAGTTAGTGAAAAAAAGAAAACGCCTTTATACCTAGATTGCCTTTGCCTCCTATATGAGATCGTAAGATCCTTAGATCTCACCTATATGCTCCACATGGAGTATAAATGCGATTGCCTTTCTAAAGCATGTTACCACATTTCCCACTTCCCATATGCTTTTAGTTTTTAATATATAATTTAATTAGAAATTGTAGTTTGCTGATACCCTTTATTTGTTTAAATTGTCACATTTATCAATTTCTTTATTCTAGTCCAATATTTTATTTTGTGATACAATATAATCACATCTTTCACATTTTCAGCTCCAAATATACAATTTAACTCAAATATTTTTTGTTGTAAATAGGAAAAGTCAAAACAATGAACTGAGAATGAAGAAACCTCAGTTAGAATTCTTATATGACCAACATTTAATCACAGAAACTTAGACAAATGTTGGTACCACCTGCTGACCTTTATTTTTTTGTGTTTGTCACTTGATGATACTAACACCTAAGTCAAGTAACACAGCATATGGAAACACTCTGTGTAAGGTATATCTTGCTAATTATATGCAATTTATTTTAAATTTCNTTTTGTTTACCTCAGTTAGTGAAAAAAAGAAAACGCCTTTATACCTAGATTGCCTTTGCCTCCTATATGAGATCGTAAGATCCTTAGATCTCACCTATATGCTCCACATGGAGTATAAATGCGATTGCCTTTCTAAAGCATGTTACCACATTTCCCACTTCCCATATGCTTTTAGTTTTTAATATATAATTTAATTAGAAATTGTAGTTTGCTGATACCCTTTATTTGTTTAAATTGTCACATTTATCAATTTCTTTATTCTAGTCCAATATTTTATTTTGTGATACAATATAATCACATCTTTCACATTTTCAGCTCCAAATATACAATTTAACTCAAATATTTTTTGTTGTAAATAGGAAAAGTCAAAACAATGAACTGAGAATGAAGAAACCTCAGTTAGAATTCTTATATGACCAACATTTAATCACGGAAACTTAGACAAATGTTGGTACCACCTGCTGACCTTTATTTTTTTGTGTTTGTCACTTGATGATACTAACACCTAAGTCAAGTAACACAGTAACAATGAACTGAGAATGAAGAAACCTCAGTTAGAATTCTTATATGACCAACATTTAATCACAGAAACTTAGACAAATGTTGGTACCACCTGCTGACCTTTATTTTTTTGTGTTTGTCACTTGATGATACTAACACCTAAGTCAAGTAACACAGTATATGGAAACACTCTGTGTAAGGTATATCTTGCTAATTATATGCAATTTATTTTAAATTTCTCTTTATAACCACGTATCATGTTTTTACTTTCTTCTCACAGCATCCAAGTTGTAATTAAAAATTCATATGCAAACCTTCAAGATCAAGGTCTTGCAATGAGTGTTGCTCAGTTTATACTTGTGAATATGTTGAACCATCTCAGTATACTTGAAATGGAATCCCAATTAAAATAATGAAAAAAAGAATCAGTGGATACTCATTGTGTAGCATGTAGGGGTCAGATTATCAATGCATGTGTCTTTCACAAATCATTGACTGGGAGTACCATGAGGCACCTATAAGGAACCTGTGGCTGAGTAGAAAAATTTGAAATTCACAATTAAAACATGCGTGGATTCATAAGATAGACAATGTGCACGTGGCAATATACAAATAAGAAAGCAATTGCATTTAAAAGGGTAGCTAGTGTTTTGATCATAAGAATAACACAGACATATTATAGGTACATAAAAACCTACAAGAAAAAAAATGAAAATATGCAGCAAATCAGAGGGTGCAAATCAGAGTGCAGAAATATGTGTCTTTATGATTTGATACAAAAGAGTATACTGCATGCTATAGGCTTCCATTTGTATAAAATTTGCTAACTAGCAAGACAAATCTAAGGTCTTGGAGAAAGGATAGCCATTGCTCTGATGCTTAGCTACTAGAAGGGTGAACGATAGGGGCAATTGATTGCTAGTTAATATTGCTTATATTAATTGGGGCCCTATTACATGGATGTGTACACTTTATGAAAATATATCCATGTTTATTTTAATTTGCTTATTTTAAAGTATTTTATAATTTATAAAAGTTAATTTAAACAGAAACAAACCATATATTTTCACAGAAGAAAAAAATTTTATGAGACAAAAAAAGAGGAAAAACTCATTAATGACATCAAAGTTTTAGTATAAAAATACACTGGAAAGACAGAAAACAAAAAATAAAATTGTGCTACTATCTAGGAAACATATCTTTAGAACCCATAAAAAATAAAATCAGTAGCTACAATATATACTTATATTTTTAAATTCATAAGAAAACAGTTTAAAGAATTATAGGTAAATATGCAAATTCTATTAACAAGCAATTAACAGTAAACACCAAAATGCAAAACAAGTACATGGAAGACAGGAAAATGGAATTAAAAACCAAAACAAATAATGACATAGGTGTAACTAAAATGAATCTTTTTTTCTCTTTTTATATTGATATGTTTACGATAAAATACTAAAATAAATTTGAATAAAATAATTTCACATACATTCAATTATAGTCTAGATGAAAGTGATGATATGAAAGGAAGTTAATTCCTTCTACGTATGATTTTCTTTTAAATTTGAATCTCTCTGACACTTCAAAACTATTTGACCAAGAGAAGCCTTGTCCCTTTTAAGGATTCACCTGATTAGATAAGTGTCATAAAAGACAATCCTCATATTTTAAGATCAACTTATTTGGGACATTAATCATATCTGCAAAAATCCCTTCACAGCTGCACCTAGATTAGTTTTTGAAGGAATAAGTGGGTGTGTATAAACCAGGGACAAGAGCCTTGGGGATCATCTTAGAATTTTGCCTTCCACAAAGATTTTTAAGCTAACTCTAGTATCTGAAGCATCTGCGGATCTCTCCATTGTCTTGATTTTTATCCTCCTCTTCTTTATCTTTGGGTATGTTGTGATGTTTTCATATCTGCCTAGTAATGTTTCCTTGAATGATAGCCAATGTGTATATTTATTTTTTAGAAAATTATATGAGTGATATCAGGTAGGGATAATGTTTCTTCTCGTAATCATTTAATATAATCAGTACTAGGGACTGAATTATGTTCCCTCTGCCAAATTTTTATGGTGAATTCTAATCCCCAATGTGATGGTGTCTGCAAATGGGGTTTTGGGGAGATGATAATTTGGTTTAGGTGAAGTCTTAAGAGTGGAATCCTCATGATTGAATTAATGCCCCTTAAGAAGAAATGCCGGGGGGCTTGTTCTCTCTCTCCCCACCCACACACACACTATTTTGGTTTAGGTGAAGTCTTAAGAGTGGAATCCTCATGATTGAATTAATGCCCCTTAAGAAGATATGCCGGGGGGCTTGTTCTCTCTCTCCCCACCCACACACACACTATGTAAGGACACAGAAAGGTAGTCATCTACAAGCCAGGAAGAGAGACCTCACCAGACACCAACCATGCTGGCACCTGGATCATGGAGGTCTAGTCTCCAGAACCATGAGAAAATAATTTCTGTTGTTTAAGCCTCCCAGTATATGGTATTTTGTCATAGCAGCTATAGCTGAGACGGTTCCTCACATGTAGTAACATTAGATGAAATCACACTACTCAAGTTCTCAAGAAACACTCAAAGATTCAATGGAAGTGAAAACCGATACTGATTGGTTTATATAATAGGTCCTCAAAACTTTTGGATCAGTTAGCAATCGAACAAATATGTCTGATTGCAATGTTTAGTGCAAAATTTATTGTTTTACTTTCATTTTTAGGTTTTATACAAGCCCTATTCCTGCAAAGAACATAGATTTATCATTGTCTTTTGTTGTCATCATATAACTCTATGATCCATATCCTCTTACTAAATTATGGAGATCCTTGCTCTTACTTTAAGGTGATTTTTCTTTAATATGAGACAATATGAACTTTCAGACTCAAGTTTAATTTGCTCATATTCTGACAACTTAATTGATTCTATTCTACTTTTTCTTATAAAAAAGATTTTATTGGATGAATTCACTTTTAAAAAGTCGGTTATTAGATTTTCTTCAAGGACAGTCTTTGAATATCAAGGAAAGAGAGTTTCATGGCATGATAGAATTTATAGTATGAGTAGATTTTCTATAATTTTTACCTGAAATACAAATGAATATGTAACTCATATCTCATTATTAATTAAGGACAACATTCCCTTTTAGATAATATTGAAATAACGTTTAAGTTCAGTAATATCTAAGATATCATGTTCTCATTAGTTGGATATATAATTAGAAAAAAGAATTTTGTAATCAATTTGAATTACACCATAGAATTATTGGACGGTAAAGCATAGAAAATAGTATTCATTGAAGTTCCAATGGCAATTTAAAGTGAAATGGATAATAATACCTGTTTTAAATTTCTTTACAAACAGAAATAAAAAATGAATAAAAATATTTCTATAGAAAATTTATAGGAAAGGAGAAAAACGTTCTTGTGACAAGCAAAAGAAAACACATTTGTAAAATGAATTATACAGAAGATTTCTACTACAAGTTCTTTATGATTTATATTAAGTTCTTGACTTTTCCTCTTTGGTGAAGAATAAAGGTCAGTCACTACACAGCACACATGAAATTGCCATGAATATATTGTGAGCCACAATATATTGTGATGTTGAGACATTTGTGAAAAAAAAGTTATAAATTTACCACCAGACTTTTATTAACAAGAAATTTTATTTTTATTTATATTTTTTATTTTCTCATTGTGGTCTTAACTACTTTATTATAAAATTTATTTCTTTGTTTATGTAACTTTGTTTTTTAAAAAGGTCATTTTTTTTGCATTGGTAAATATCCATTAAAATTATATTAATGAAAGGGGTGGGTTGACACATGTATCTTGTGCTAAGCGAATTGTAGAAAAATTAATTTTGAACCAAATAAATTAGATAAGGTTCTGATTTTATTTTTACAATGATGAGAAATGTTAGAAAGAGAAAACCCTAATATTTACTGTATATTCACCCCAACTATAATAGAAAATTATATTGGAAACAGCAATATAGCATGACTATCAACGTCAACTACTATGGGTGATTATAAAATTTAGTAAAGTTAGAGACAATAAGAAAATTTTAATAAAATTTATCTTAAATTTTTTGGATGGCAGTCATTTATGTGCCATTTTTTTTAAGCTGCAAGGATCAAAACAAAGTTTTCATAATGTGTGTCTTTATCCTAGCCATGGCATACTAGATTTCACAGATTCTGTTTTGTTTTTTCATTTAATTTACTGAAAAATATATATAATTTTCACCTATAAATATTTTCTTGTCTTTTAGTCTCCTGAGGAGGCTTTAGCACGTCTAGAATCTAGGCCATAGGGTGTGAGAAAGTTGGTGGAAGGGAGAGAGAGAGAGTAAAGAGCCACATAAGAGATTTCAGGTTTTACTAATGTAAGTGCAGCAGTTAAAGCATACTAGGATTATCATTTCTACTAGGCTTTGTTTTGGTATCATCACTTTTTAACTTAGAAACTTTATATAAGTCTTTTATTCTTATTAAGTCTTAGGATAATCCTTTATAAAACTGAAATAATTTTAAGTCTGTTTGTCTCCAAGCAACATCTGAATATTTGATGTATTTTAAATTGATTTCTAAAACTATATACTAGAAAACTAAGTAAAATATTATAGTGTTATTTGGCAGTTATACCCAATGGTCACTTTT
>NW_007728786.1:263900-270773 GCF_000696425.1 Galeopterus variegatus | reverse complement strand
AGTGTTATTTGGCAGTTATACCCAATGGTCACTTTTGCCTTCATAAGTATCATGCTCCACAGTGTGGGAATTTATTTTTCCCACTCTTCAAAATCCTGAGAAAAGATTCTCGACTGCTGAGACGTCTGGAAATCATGGTCATTTCGCATTATATTTGTCTAGAATGATTAAATCCTTGATATGTATAACCTTTAAAGGGACTATGAGGGTACTTCAAAAAGTTGTGAACAAATTGAATTGAAAGATAGTACGCACCCTTCCAAGAACTTTTTGAAAACCCCTCGTATTTGTTCTTCTTTACAGGTGTTATATTATTCCATGCCTCCTCTTCAAACTACTCAGTTCCTTCTTCATGGAACGATTTCTCCAATGTTCATCCATGGCTAATACATTTCAAATAATTCTCAAATATTGCTAAAATGCTGCATCATTTAGGAAAACTTCAAATATTTATTGCATTGTATTATTTTACGATTATATTTACCAGTCTAGTTTAGTAACCAATCTCTTTAAATTAGCAATTTCTATTTATTCACAACCTAGAACCCTGCTTAACCCTTAGTGGGTATTTGGAAAATAGTGTTTGGCCAATAGTAATTTTTTTCATTCAACATTCCTGTCTTTAATGGTCTGTGTGTGTGTGTGTGTGTGTGGACTTGACTAGGAAGAAGTATTTCTGAGGTAATTTGGAGACAAATTTTGAAAAGAAGGTTATGTTACTGAAATTTTTTTACCACTTCTATATTCTCATTATATAGCAGGAGAGTTTTGTGTAAATAGGTCACTTCAGATTTGAAATCCCATTAAAAGTCTTTCATACTGGGAGAAAAAAATGTTGATGTGCTTTATGTTTAAAATCTAACTTCTAAAAGTTATACAGAATTTTTTTTCTAACTTTGTCTACAGAGAAAGGCATTTCTCTGATAATTACTTATCTGCTTACTTTTCACAGATTATCAGAAGGATGTAAAATGTATTTGCTGACATTTAAGAAGTTACTCTTTTGGCATCATTACTGCTAATGAGCTTGTTTTGGAATGTTTGCAAGCTTATGTGACAGGATGACATTTTATTATATGAATAAGGTCAACTGTGTTTCTTAGTCTATGAAAGAAAAAAGTCTTCTTGAAAGGTGAAGCTATTAACTACATTCGACCTAAAGCCTATTTTAAAATTAAGAAATGGCACCTCAAATTCATGTACCTCCTCTAACCTGTGAGGTGGAGTTTCAGCAATTATCAGGCAACGCCGGGAGGTAGGTAGAGGTTGTAGATCACACGTCACCCATGTTAAAGGTTGTGTTCAAGCTAATTTATGAATGGCACAATGGCTATAATTTTAGAGGCAAATAGACTTTCAAGAGAAAGTGCAAAGTCTGCTGTTTTTCCTGTCGTTCCCCTATCTTCATCATCTGTCATCAGTAAAAGATCTTCTATTGGCTGTAAACAGGGGCTCTGTGGAATAATCACAAGCTATTTTTAGGCAGCCCAGATGCCAAAAATGGGACTTGAATTTTGGCCTTTAAGAAATGAAGAGGTTTGGAAATGTTAGAATAGATCTCTGAAATGATGAGATTTATTTTTTGTTAATGTTAATCTTGTGACTACAGCATAAATTGGAACAGAATAAATGCATTTAAAGAGAAGCATAGCTCAGTGAAAAGAAAATTGTACAGTCATTGAATATGAACATATTCCCTCCTGCCAAATGCATTAGTTTCATTACAATCATTTGCAAGTTGATTAAGTTGATTATTATGATACCATATAATTGGCATCATAATTACTATAATACAATTTGGTATATGAGAAGAAGAAAAGAAAGTAGAATTTTTCACTGATGACTCTGGAAAAGGATTATGGTATAAGCATAATGTAAGCATTGTCTTGTAAGATGAGCAGTATTTTGAGAAGTAGAGACGTGCTGTGTTAGGTTTTATCTTCCAGTAATCGGAAGGACCCAATTGTATTGACTCACGCCTCCCTAGAGTCCTTTGAGAAGACAGAGACAATACATTATCTATATAGAAGAGAGATAAAAAGAGGCTTAGTCTCTAAACAGGTATCTTAGCCCGTTTGTGCTGCCATAACAAAACAGACTGGGTGATTTATAATAAATAGAAATTTATTTCTCATAGTTATGTAGATTAGGACTTCCAAGAACAAGGCACTGATAGGAATGTTGTCTGATGAGGATCCTGTCTTTGCTTCCAAAATTGTCCCTTGAACATGTGTCCTCCTGAGGGGAGGAAAACTGTGTTCTCACATGGCAGAAGGTGGAAGGGCAAAAAGAATCTCCTCCTGTCAAGCCCTTTGGTAAGGACACCTAATCCCATTGATAAGGGAGGAGTCCTCATGATCTGATCACCACTGAAAGGCCCCACCTCTTAAAGACTATCTCATCGGCAACCCCTCAGTTTTAGAAGGGACACGTCAAAGTACAGCAGGAATTGCGATTAATTACCTCAGACTAGCTTCCATTCACTTTTTCAGTGACCTGTGTGAATTATAACTTGGACAGGGTGACATGAGATTCAAGGCTACAGAGAGAAAACAATATGAAGAGACCAGGAGAGACTGTGGCAATGTGGCCTTCTTGAGTGTGCATGAAACTGCTGCAAGGAATACTGGAGATTAGCAGCATGGATTATGAAACTGCAGACTTCCCAAACTTAGTCACCTAATTCTCTGCCCATGTTTCTTCTCAGAGGATCTTCGTGGCAGGTAGGAATTGTAGCACATTAATATGTTGTAATGCAGTGAAGAAGACAGTGACAGTGCTGGAAAAGCTTGCAAAAGAGATTCCTCATGTCCTGAGTGAGGAAAGGAATCCTTGCTTCATGCAGGTGACTCAAGCCAATGACCAATGGAACTCAATGGAAGAGGAGACAGTAGGGCCTTATGGCAGCACTGAGAGGAAGAGGCAATGACAGCAATTTAAAAATCAGAGCCAGCTGAAAGAGGCCTCAAGTACATCTTTAGTACTCTAGAAAAATGTCTGCCTTTCTGAGAAACAGGGCCCAGTGTTGGGGAATTTTCTCTGATACTTGGATACGAGAGAATAAACAAAGATAATGAATTTGGAACTGCTATGTCAATTTTTGCAATATTTTCATATTCATATTCATTTTAATTAATATATGTGTTGTAAAGACGCAGTTTGGGAAGTACAAACTGTGTTTGAGAACAAATACCTAATTTTAATTCTAGTTATCATATTTGAAATGTGTGTGTGCTGAGGTTAGGGATTGCAGTTCATTATTATACAGGTAAGAATTGATAAAAATTTGAGAGTTTTACTTAGGAGGCTTCAGTAAGGGAAAATATAAATAAATAAACCAGAAAGGAAAAAAAAAAAAAAAGCAAAACACACCGATGTACATGCCTCTGATTTTTCAGACATGGTTGAAATCCAAAACACATACTTGGTTTACCATGAAATAGATTCTGCTGGGATAAGTATCATTATTACATGATTGTAACAACTGTAGGTCAAATTACATCTTCCACCTTTTACAGAATTAGAGCTACTGATACATGATTACAGCATCTAAAGCAAGTGTTAGTCCTGTCCCCGAAAATAGTGTTTTAAAGTAGTATCTTCTATTTATTTTCAATTCCTCTTGCTAATTTTAATCTCATAAAAATAGTAAGATTTCAACTACTCATATAGCACCTACAAGTGTCAGAAACTATTCTAGTATTTCACTTTTATAGAANATAAGCATAATGTAAGCATTGTCTTGTAAGATGAGCAGTATTTTGAGAAGTAGAGACGTGCAGTGTTAGGTTTTATCTTCCCGTAATTGGAAGGACCCAATTGTATTGACTCACGTCTCCCTAGAGTGCTTTGAGAAGACAGAGACAATACATTATCTATATATAAGAGAGAGAAAAAGAGGCTTAGTCTCTAAACAGGTATCTTAGCCTGTTTGTGCTGCCATAACAAAATACCACACACTGGGTGATTTATAATAAATAGAAATTTATTTCTCACAGTTATGGAGATTAGGAAGTCCAAGAACAAGGCACTGATAGGAATGTTGTCTGATGAGGATCCTGTCTTTGCTTCCAAAATGGTCCCTTGAACATGTGTCCTCCCGAGGGGAGGAAAACTGTGTTCTCACATGGCAGAAGGTGGAAGGGCAAAAAGAAACAATCTCCTCCTGTCAAGCCCTTTGGTAAGGACACCTAATCCCATTGATAAGGGAGGAGTCCTCGTGATCTGATCACTGCTGAAAGGCCCCACCTCTTAAAGACTATCTCATCAGCAACACCACAGTTTTAGAAGGGACACATCAAACTACAGCAGGAAGTGCGATTAATTACCTCAGACTAGCTTCCATTCACTTTTTCAGTGACCTGTGTGAATTATAACTTGGACAGGCTGACATGAGAATCAAGGCTACAGAGAGAAAACAATATGAAGAGACCAGGAGAGACTGTGGCAATGTGGCCTTCTTGAGTGTGCATGAAACTGCTGCAAGGAATACTGGAGATTAGCAGCATGGATTATGAAACTGCAGACTTCCCAAACTTAGTCACCTAATTCTCTGCCCATGTTTCTTCTCAGAGGATCTTCGTGGCAGGTAGGAATTGTGGCACATTAATATGTTGAAATGCAGTGAAGAAGACAGTGACAGTGCTGGAAAAGCTTGGCAAAGAGATTCCTCACGTCCTGAGTGAGGAAAAGAATCCTTGCTTCATGCAGGTGACTCAAGCCAATGACCAATGGAACTCAGTGGAGGAACTCAATGGAAGAGGAGACAGTAGGGCCTTATGGCAGCACTGAGAGGAAGAGGCAATGACAGCAATTTAAAAATCAGAGCCAGCTGAAAGAGGCCTCAAGTACATCTTTAGTACTCTAGAAAAATGTCTGCCTTTCTGAGAAACATGGCCCAGTGTTGGGGAATTTTCTCTGATACTTGGATACGAGAGAATAAACAAAGATAATGAATTTGAAACTTCTATGTCAATTTTTGCAATATTTTCATATTCATATTTATTTTAATTAATATATGTGTTGTAAAGATGCAGTTTGGGAAGTACAAACTGTTTTTGAGAAAAAATATCTAATTTTAATCCTAGACTCATATTTGTTTTTCTTTTTTCCCTTTTTGTCTTTTTTACTGACCGGTAATGGGATCGCAACCCTCGGTGTTGTGCCCGCACCGCGCTCAGCCAGTGAGTGGGAACCGGTCTCCACATGGGATCCGAACCCTCGGCGGGAGCGCCGCCACGCTCCCAAGCGGCGTACTCTCCATTGCGCCACCGGGCTGGCCCCTAGACTCATATTTGAAATGTGTGTGCTGAGGTTAGGGATTACAGTTCATTATTATATAGATAAGAATTGATAAAAATTTGAGAGTTTTACTTAGGAGTCTTCAGTAAGGGAAAATATAAATAAATAAACCAGAAAGAAAAAAAAAAGCAAAACACACTGATGTCCATGCCTCTGATTTTTCAGACATGGTTGAAATCCAAAACACATACTTGGTTTACCATGAAATAGATTCTGCTGGGATAAGTATCATTATTACATGATTGTAACAACTGTAGGTCAAATTACATCTTCCACCTTTTACAGAATTAGAGCTACTGATACATGATTACAGCATCTAAAGCAACTGTTAGTCCTGTCCCCGAAAATAGTGTTATAAAGTAGTATCTTCTATTTATTTTCAATTCCTCTTGCTAATTTTAATCTCATAAAAATAGTAAGATTGCAACTACTCATATAGCACCTACAAGTGTCAGAAACTATTCTAGTATTTCACTTTTATAGAAGATCTTATTTCAATCTCCACAATAACCTTATGTTGTAGGTGCTATTTATTTGATTTTTACAACTTACAGATGGTTATACTGAGACTCAGAGCTATTAAGCAACTACCTTAGGTCATACAATTAGTAGGTGGTGGAGCTATGTTCACATCCCAAACTGATTTGATTCTGTTAAAATTACCATTACCTTTTATGTCTCAGTAATGGGCTTACCACCTTAAAGTATTTCAATATGACAGCACATCAGTTATGGCACAGAACTTATCCTTCAGGATTTCACATTTCAAAAAAGAGACAGCAATTAACAACATTAAATAAAGACAATGAACATCAAAATTAAAAAATATTTTGGAGATTCAAAAGAAGTGTCCTTTTCTTCATCTCCTTTAAAAAGTATAGCGAACTGAATTAACAGTACATAATTAAACTGTACATAATTAACTGTACATAATATAAAATGATTGAACAGTATCTATGTATAAAATTTATCTGTACAAATATTGCAAATATTAAAGCTAACAGAAGTATCCTAAATTAGGTAAGGCATTTATGAGTTATGGATGGCATCTAGACGGGCAAAACAGAGAGAGAGAAAATTAATTTTAAGAAACTATCATAAATTATATAGTTAAAGACAAACAGTTTAAAGTTGTATAACAGCCCATAGCTTTTTAAAAATTTTTTGCTGTGAAAGTAGCTTTGGTTTGGTGACTGTATCTTTTTCTATTAAAGGAATTTATTTATTTATTTACCTACTTACTTATTGAAAGAAATTATTTATTTATTGGTTATGAATATTCATGTGGTACAAAGCAAATTGTCACCACTCGTGCCTAAGATGTGATGGCCAGATTCATACTGGCAGCATGTGCATTACTACAAATTGTGATTATACCCTATGTCCCCCACCTGATTATCCCAGACCTCCCTCCCCATCCCCCTTTCCCCACTGCACTTTGTATCCCTAGGTATGTTCACTCCCTCTGCAAGTCCAACGCACCACTGTGGATTTCTTTCCTTTCTTTTTTATCTCTTAGCTCCCACTTATGAGTGAGTACATGTGGTATTTATCCCTCTGTGCTTTGCTTAT
>NW_007728786.1:260048-261802 GCF_000696425.1 Galeopterus variegatus | reverse complement strand
CATAGTTAGCAAAAATTTTCTCCCATTCCGTTGGTTGTCGTTTCACTCTCTTGATTGATTTCTTTGCTGTTCAGAAGCTTTTTAGTTTACTATAGTCCTATTTGTTTATTTTTTTTCTTTTGTTGCTTGTGCTTTTGGGCTCATGTTCATAAAGTCTGTGCCCAGACCTAGTTCCTGAAGTGTTTCACCTAAATTTTTCCATTAGTAATTTTAGTTTCAAGTCTTAAGTCTTTAATCCATTTTGAGTTGATTTTAGTATATGGCGAGAGGTGCATGTCTAGTTTCGTTCTTCTACATATGGATATCCAAGTTTTCCAGCAGTCTTTTCCCCAATGTATGTTTTGCTCCTTTTGTCAAATATCAGATGGCTATAAGCCTGAGGGGTGATTTCTGGTTCTCTATTTGACCTGTATTGATAGTACATATTTACAGGGTACGATATTATATATACTACATGTATATAGTACATATATACATTGTGTGATGATCAAATCAGTGTAGTTAGCATTTTCATCATCACAAAATTTTGTCATTTCTTCATAATGATNATCAAATCAGTGTAGTTAGCATTTTCATCATCACAAAATTTTGTCATTTCTTCATAATGATCACATTTTGTGTCCTCTCTTCAAGCCACTTGAGAGCATACAATAAATTATTTATAGATGCTTGGCAACCATTAGAACTTATTTTTCCTATCTAGCTATAATTTTGTGTCCATTAACCAACCTCTCCCTATCTCCCCTTCTCTTCCCAGCTTCTAATAACTAAATTCTACTCTCTTCTTCTAAATGTTCAACTTTTTTTTTTAGATTTGTTTATTTATTTTAGCTCCCACATATGAGTGAGAACACATGGCATTTATCTTTCTGTGCCTGAATTATTTCACTTAACATAATGTCTTCTCAGCTCATTTATATAACTATATATTTGATTATATTATTTCACATATCGAAATTACAATATATGGAATAGAGATTTTGAGCCCAGGACTTGTAATAAGTTTGCTGGAGTGAATTCTAGATTGTTTAAATTCAGTGCTTTTCTTTTAAATGGAAATATTTGGGGCAGATTGTGTCACCAGATCATCAAGTATATCTTATTTTGTATTATTATTATCACTTGGCTAGTATGTTGCCATAGATTCATTAAAATTTCTTCCAGTGCATGCAATACAACATGGTGTTAAACTGTTTACAGTATTTGAACAAAATATACAATGTGTTTGTTAGGATATTTTAAGGTGTTGTTCCCCATATTCCAACAATATAGAGTAAAATTTTTTATTCAATTCAGTATTTTTTTTTTTTTCTGACCGGTAAGGAGATCCCAACCCCCGGCACAGTGTGGTCTGCACCACGCTCAGCCAGTGAGCACATCGGCCATCCCTATATAGGACCTGAACCCGTGGCCTGGGCACTCCCAGCACCGCACTCTCCCGAGTGAGCCACGTGGCTGGCCCAGTAATAGTTTTTTTATAGATTGCTCGTACACTTAATATTTGAAAAGTAAATTGAAATATTTTATGTATAGAAAATAAAAGGTATATTTTTAAAAAATTGGTTACTAACACCTTGATTAAATCCTAAACCTAAAATATTTTCAAGAAATGTCAATTAGGAGTTTTTAAAATTCTCTGATATATTTCAGTTTCATAAATGAGATGGATCATATATAAACAAACCTCTTAGAACAATGGCACATAAGAATCATTAAATGTTTTAAAACATATTATTACCAAGACAAATTATGAA
>NW_007728786.1:258037-259440 GCF_000696425.1 Galeopterus variegatus | reverse complement strand
CAATGGCACATAAGAATCATTAAATGTTTTAAAACATATTATTACCAAGACAAATTATGAATATTATGTCTATCTTAAGTAGAGTATTACTGTATATTAAAAATGATTTTTTAATTTATTTCTGTTGCTCAGAAATGCTAATGATGGGTCTTTGCAGATGGAATTAAGTTAAAAATCCTGAGATGAGGAAATCATCTTAAATTGTCCACATGGGCCCTAAATCCAGTAACAAGTGTTCTTATAAGAGTCACACAGAGGATACAGAGAGAAGAGGAAAAGGCAACATGACCACAGAGGCAGAAATCAGAATGATACAGCCACAAGCCATACAACACCTGAAGCCACCAGAAGGCACAAGAGGCAAGGAACAGATTCTCCCCTAGAGATTTCAGTGGGAGTATGGCCCTTCTGACACCTTGATTTTGGACTTCTGGCCTCCAAGATGGTGAGAGCATAGAGTTGTTTTCTTAAGCCACTCAATTTACGGTAATTTGTGATAGCAGCCAAAGAAAACTAATAAAGTCACAACGTTTTAAATTGTTGCATCATGACTTTTTTCCTTCAGTGTAGTAAGAGTTATTCATTGACATGGGGAAAATTAACATCACTATGCAGGATAGAAAAGCCTCAATGGCTGAATACACATAGTTGAATATAATGTAACACACACAAACACAAGTACACATATACACACTATACACATCTATTTAATCAGAAACAATATTTTTAAATCTCATTGTTTTTCAAGAACCAGATGTTTTGAAAGAAGAAAGCCTGGTTGCAGCCAAGAAAACACCCTAAGAAAGGAGTTTCCCTAGAAGGAAATCTGTCTCCCCTCAGAATAGACTATAGTTGTAGGTCTGTGAGTAGGTACTTAAAATCTCTAAAACATAATATATAAGAATGTTTGGGGAGTTCTGTATAAGAGAAGAAACCCCTTGAAGAGGTCTAGAGTCCACATTGGACAATGATCTGCAAGATGGAGCACTTTTAGCCATTAATATAGAAAGTCTAAACCTATAAATATCCATTACCATTTCAGTTTGCATAAAGAGTGCTAAGCAACTGCTTTAGTTGTCTTTCCTGTTCTCCAGCAAACCACAGTCACACCAAGAACTGCCTGCTTAACCTCAATGGAAAGTTCAACAGAAAAGAAACTCACATGTGCCCTGAAACTGGGCTAAGCCCCTTTTTAATGGTCTCACATGGAAGCCCCATTTAAATGCTTCAAACCAGTGAAGTGGTTAATAATTGTCTACAATTCTAGAAAGACATAATTTAGGAGGCATCTTTCTTGCTCACCAATAACTGGTTCTCCCCTTTTGTCTGCACAAAATTGGGGACTAGAGACAAGATATGTCCAAGGCATTGTTAAATTTAGTAACCATGTAAAACTTCTATGA
>NW_007728786.1:249251-257378 GCF_000696425.1 Galeopterus variegatus | reverse complement strand
TTGATGAGTTTGGTGTGATGTGTTTACTTTGATCAATGGGCTTCGTCTGATGAGTTTACTTTGATAGATGAGGTTGGTCTCATGAGTTTAATTTGATCGAGGAGCTGGGTCTGGTGTGTTTAATTAGATCGATAAGCATGGTCTGATGAGTTTAATCTCTGGTGTGACAGGTTCACAGGCCCACCTACCTGTCCATCATCCCATATACTGAATCAACTCTTCATTCTCTATTACTTTTAGTTGTTATTATAGTCTATGATTTTGTTTAGACTCTCATTTTGCCTTGAGTATCTGGTGTGACAGGTTCACAGGCCCACCTACCTGTCCATCATCCCATATACTGAATCAACTCTTCATTCCCTATTACTTTTAGTTGTTATTATAGTCTATGATTTTGTTTAGACTCTCATTTTGCCTTGAGTCTTTTAAAATTGATGTATAGGGAAAGATTTATAAGTATGGAAGTGTAAATATTATTAAGAATGACATTGAAAAGTTATATTTTCTAAATTTCTTTATAATTAGAAAAATGTTTTTCCAGATTTTTAACTAGTGGAATGTGGGGACCAAGTTTCTATTTCACTTAGATTATGGTATGGTTCAGTGCTTAGAACAAACATTCAATAGGTCTTTGAACAATTAAATGTATCATATATGGGAATAAAAAATTGGTTATATGAGAAACAAATATTTGGAGCATTATCTTCATGTTCCCATGGCATAACTAAATGTATTTAAATAGACACTTTAAGAGACAAATTAGTTGACTTTTCTAAGACAAAATACTGGTGTTAGAGTCACTATTTGAGCTTAGGTTTTCCAGTACCTGTTGGAATAGGCAGAATTCCAAAATGCTCCTCCTCCCCATGATTTCTACACCTGGGTATTCCCTGTATAGCATTCTCCCTTTGACTACATGAAGAACCTGAGAATAAAATGGAATATCACTTTAATTTTATCAAATTGGAGATTACCTGGATGGGTCTGATCTCATCAGGTGAACCTTTAAAGAAGATGAGCCCCTGTGCTGTTGGCCTTGAAGACACCAGTCTATAGGAATTCCACAGCTGCATGCAATGAATTAAATTCTGCCAGCAGCCACATGAGCTTGGAAAAGGACCCTGAGCGCAAAATGAAATTACAGCCTTGACCTTGCACATTAATTTCAACCTGGTTAGACCTTGTGGGGAGGACCCAGGTAACCCATACCCAGACTCGGTACTCTTGGAAACTGTGATAAAATATTTGTATTGTTTTTCATTTCTAATTTAGTGGCAATTACAAAGCACCAATTAAAACCTTTTGCACAAGACTATATAGCTCTCATTCTATGGTATTTCAGTGCTTCTTATGTAAGTCATTCTTTATAAATTTTCAGTTCTTCCTATGTAAATTTTTCTACAGTGGTGAAGTCTTTTTTTCATAACTAATCAGTTTCTAATTACCCAGATTGCAGGTAACACCTCTGAACATAAAATGTCTAACTCATTAATTTTAGAAGTGCTCTGACACTATCACCTATGATATGGAAGCCCAAACAGTCTGCCCTCTTCTTACCAGTATCATTAGAGCATTCACTTTCCATATAAAAGTGTGGGATGACAAATATAGATCTAAAAAAGACTCTCTTCATTGTATTCCCCTGAAATACAGGGGAAAATAGTTTGTAGCATGCATTTATTTATATATACCTACACATTAGTATACATTTTGTTAATATAGTAATATATAAAATAAGTTTATGTAAACACAAATTCTTTGAGGCTTTATTCTCTGGCCTGATTTCTAAGTAAATACCACCTACTACAAACACTATTGAAGTGTGATGGAAAGCTAACATTCTATTGAAGTAAAGAGGACTAAAAATGTACCACTTTTACAGCTACATTGATGCCATTATAAGACTGAAAAAATATTTTCTGCAGGTTTGAATTTTAACACACATTTACATGTACCTACAAATCAAGTTACTGTAACTTTTTTGAAAAAAAAATATTTTTTCAGTTTTTTTTTAAAACTTGAATTTGAATTTACTTGAGAGTAATAAGGTTCAGGGGAAAAAATTCAGCAAAGGAGAAAAAATAATTCTTAAGGCAAATGATGAAAGGAGATAATAAACAAAATGTGAGAATAATTTTAAACACTGATCTATACAAATGGTTTTATAAAACATTTACTGAATATATGCTAACGTATCATCAAAATTTAAAAAGAAAGACATTCAATAATTGATTTTTTTTTGTTATTGCTCTGTATTAACTGCATCCTGACACTACTGTCCTTTTCAAGTTAACCTGAGCACAAAGTGTCTGAAAAATATTTAATATTGAATGGTGAGATGCTACAAAATGCTTTTATGTATGTATAAGTTTTTATTTCAATTTACAAAAAAAGTTTAATAAAGAGAAAATTAGAATGAATTATACAATACATTCCAAAACAGTCATATATACACAAAACCTTTTTTTTCTTTAAATGATTTAAAATTAAGTTGCCTTCATAATGATCCTTTACCACAAAATACTTCAGCATGCAGCTCCCAAGAATACTGTCATTAAATTACTATTACCAAGCATTTATCACCGATATGATAATGTTACCTGATTTACAATCCATAATCAAGTTTTCTAATTGTTTCCAAAACATCTTTCAAAGATTTTTAAAATCTAGGGACCAATAAGAGATCATATATAACACTGGGGTTTCATGTTTCTCTACTCTTTTTAATTAGGGTACTTTCCTCTCCTTGTTTTGTGTTTCAGATTATTTACATATTTGAGTAATCTGGGTTAATTGTCTACTAGTATCTCCCACTATTAGTATTGTTTAATTTCTTCCACGTGATTTGATTTAACTTAGTGTTTTATTTTTTGCAAGAGTACAATAAAACTTGTGTTGTTTAATTTCCATTGCATGATTAAATTGGAAAATATTGTCATTTTTCCCATTTGAATGACTTGATTCAGGTGGTTTCTGTGAAAACTATTTATTACCAAGATACCTCATTCTCTTGATAAATAAGAAGTAACAGTTGGTATGAATACTTTAGACCTCTAGACCTCCTTTCCCAACAAACTTTTACCAATTATTTTAGCATGAACTAAAAATCCTTGTCAGAATTAATTACTTCATTAAACATTCAAAATGACTATTTTTATTCTGTCATTTCTTCTACATTTTTCAGGAAGCAGTATCCCATCAAAATATTTTTATTTTTATATTAATTCTCTCTCTTTTTCTCTCTGTCTCTGTCTCTCTCATTTAGAAAATGCATTGATGTAAATCACCATATTAATAGATCTAAAAACTAAAAAGAGATTAACATGATCGTCCCCATAACTGCCAAAATGACCTTCCTTCAACCAAATTCAATGCCCATTACTTAATAAGATGAGAATTAATGAATACTTTCTTAACATGATACCATATATTAAGTTAGAAAGGAATTAGAACATTGCACTTAGGAGATGTGGCTTTAGAGTCAAGAGCCTCTAAATCTGCTCCAGTTTCAATATTTACTTGCTCTGTGACCTGGGGAAATAAAGAAAACTTCTGTGCTTCAAGTACTTCATTCACAGGTTCAGTTAACATAGTTTGGCCCAGTACATGGTGCATAGGTAATGTTCAATAAATACTAGCCAATATTATTACTATTATTATAAATAATATTATTATTACTATTTCTTCAGGGATTATCTCAAAAGAGGGCATGATAGTAAAGTGCTCAATTAATTATATTTACTTTTATATAAAAAGTGTGTGAGCCAAATATAATTCAACTCCTTCTAAAATATAACAGTAAACAATGCATTAAGAGATTTCAAACTTCATCCTAAATCATTCTTCACCAGTGAAGAGCTGGGTTTTTCTTTAAAAGACAGAAACTGGGAAAGGCACAAGCCAATCTGAGCCCTGGACACAGTCTGGAGTTGCTGCTGCTTGGGCCCAATCTACACTGACAGGGTGCCACCTTGAGACCTGACCCTACACCTCCTGCTCTGCTGAAATGGTAACAGGGAAAAACAAAGAGTGAAATTATTGGAAAGGAGGAGAAATTGATGCTCTGGTGCCCTGTGAAATAAGTGCATAATTATGGAGGAAAAATGTTCTAGGATCCCTTTAGTTGTGTGACAAAGGGTTATGATATTGGAGGATTGTTGTTGGAATTGGAGAAATATCTATCTTTTCCTTTTTCGTCACCTATACAGGAATGCAGGGAAGGGGTCTTTTCTTCTTTCATAAATGCTTTATACTACCATATTAAAATAGTAAATAAAAATTCAACATAAAGAAATGTATTAAAAGTTCAGTGAACTCCATACGCCTATCACCTACATTAAAATAGTGCTATCACTTACCAGTGTTGGAAGCTAGAATTAAAGTTAACATAGCATTTAGTTGCTGATTTTTTAAAAATCAATTTTATTTGTGCATGATGTGCAAAGAACAAAATGTAGATTTGAAAGTATAGTTAGATATATTTTGACAAATGCATGTATTTGTGTAACTAACAGAGCATTTAAATCACCCTAGCCAGATCTTTGTTTTCAACCATTACAGTCAAACTTTTTTGAACTTTTAGGCAGATATCTATAAATACAGAGATTTATTATTAAATTAACAGGAGTGGATATTTTTAGTTTCTATTTGCACAATCATTTCATCTAAGATCAGAGATAGTTTCAAATTATTTTCTTCCTAATGTTTAATACATTTTTTTTTATCTATCACATAAGTTCTATTTATAAGTTCCAGGTAGGAACTTATAAAATATGTCTACAATTTGAGATACTAGACATGCTTATCTTTCTAATGATATCACAGAGAAAGCATTCACGATTTCACCACTGAGTGGGATGGTAGGTGTACAATTTTGGTAGGTATCCTTTATCAGTTATAACTAATAACTTTTACCCATGTTTCACTGACATTTATTCTCCATAGCTACTTACTGTATTTTATCATATACTCAATTATTTTATCAAAAATGAAAAAAAAAACCTCT
Organism: Galeopterus variegatus; assembly: GCF_000696425.1. Classification (NCBI taxonomy): domain Eukaryota; kingdom Metazoa; phylum Chordata; class Mammalia; order Dermoptera; family Cynocephalidae; genus Galeopterus; species Galeopterus variegatus. Next base: position 252,373 of record NW_007728786.1, on the reverse strand, counting down.
CAAGATGAAGACCATATATTTTCCTCTTTTCCTTGTTAATGTGACTAGTTATATTAACACTGAACTAGGGTCTTCTCCCAGCATTTATTCTCCAGGCCAGAAAGTTTCAAAAAGGAACGTAGGTGGAGTTATGGCTAAGTATAGCTTAACAATAGAAGCTGGTAACATCAGTGAAATAACAAAGTAACATTCCACAATGCAATTTGCAAAAGGTTAAGTCAATCCACCAACAAAAGCTTGTTCTTAGCAAATACTGTCTTTGCCTACAGAAATTTCATTAGTAGTTTTACACAACACTATAGCAACTTTCTTTACATATCAATCAGTAGGTTAACCTGCTCCAGGGGCATCTGTCCTTGAGCCAACAACTTTGCTGTGTTACAATTCTTTATCTACAACAGAGACTTTAGCCTGGGGAAAGTTTCCTGTCTTTTGCAAGCTTAACATATCTATATGTAATTTTTAAAAGTTAGGCTAAACTTGAAACTACAGGGTTTTGGAAGCTAGGCCCTGTGAAATACATTTGTTTTATAAATGTTAATATACTCCACAGGACTCAAATAAATTAAATCAGAAATGAAAAAAGAGATATTACAACTGATACCACAGAAATACAAAAGATCATAAGAGACTGCCACCAACAACTCTATGAGAACAAACTGGAAAATCTAGAAGAAATGGCTAAATTGTTGGACACATATAACTTACCAAGTTGAACAATAAAGAACTAGAAAACATAAACAGACCAATAACAAGTAGTGAGATTGAAGCAGTAATAAAAATTTTTCAGGACCAGATGGCTTCACTGTCGAATTCTACCAAACATTCAAAGAACTAGTACCAATTTTTCTCAAACTTTTCCAAAAAATTGAAGAGGAAGGAATACTTCCAAACTCATTCTATGAGTTTGTACCAAAACCAGAAAAAGACACAACAAAAAAATTGTATATCAATATGCATAATGAACACAGATGCAAAGATCCTCAATAAAATACTAGCCAACAGAATTCAACAGCATGCTGAAAAGATCATTCTCCATGATCAGGTGGGATTCATCTGAAGTATGCAAGGGTGGTTCATCATACACAAGACAATAAATGTGATACATCAGATCAGCAGAATGAAGGAAATAAACTGTATGATCTCAATAGATGTAAAAAAAGAATTTGATAAAAGCTAACATTCCTTCATGATAAAAACACTGAACAAATTAGGCATAGAAGGAATGTACCTCAACACAATAAAGGCCATATTGTCAAACCCACAACTAATATATTGAATAGACAAAAATTGGAGGCTTTTTCCCTAAAGTTGTGTAAAGAAAGTAGAAAAGTTTAGTTAGTATCTCTCACCTTACATCTGTTACAAATGGACAAGATTCAGCAAATTCACTAGAAACAAGTTATAAAAAGTAGTGTAACTGTGCATGTGTGCCCATTTACTGATTCAGCATGATTGTTGTAATTATGTAATGCTCAGCTTGTAGCCGCTATTGTGTACTAAGAGTATAAAAGGTTAAGTAACTGCTCTGAACTGCTGGACAACAGAGCATGGAGGGGGGCAGAGCATGGAGAGTCAGTGGAGTAGAGCCTGAGCTTCTCGTGGAGGAATAATGCAAGTCTGTGAAGCTCACATATGAAGAATGAAGTATGTCTACCTTGCATAAAGCTGCCAGGGTCTTCTTTCAATTACCTGACTCACGACCTGCACAGGAAGGGAGAGAAGGATCTGAGATTCCTGCTCGACAGGTCGGGAACAAGACAAGGATGCACACTTTCCCCAGTCTTATTCAACATAGGACTGGACATTCTACCCAGTGTGATGGATAAGAGAAAGCAATAAAAGGCATCCAAATTGGAGAGGGGAAGTCAAGCTATCCCCATTTGCAGATGGCATGATCCTGTACATAGAAAACCCTTAAAACTCCACCAAGAAATTACAGAACTAATAAATGCAGTAAGATGGAAGGATACAAAATCAACACACAAAAAAATTAATGGCCTTCCTGTACCCCACTAATGAAACAGGTGAAGCATAAGCCAAGAAAGTAACCCCATTCACCATTGGTATCAAAAAAAATGAAATACTTAGGAGTAAATTTAACAAAGGATGTGAAACACCTCTGCAAAGAAAACTATAAAACACTGGTGAAAAAATATTGAAGAGGACACAAGTAAATGGAAAGATAACCTATGTTCATGGGTTGGAAGAATTAGCATTATTAAAATGTCCATTTTGCCCAAAGCAATTTACACATTTAACACAATCTTCATCAAAATACCAATGATGTTCTTCACAGAAATAGAAAAAACAATCTTAAAATTTGTATAGAACCACAAAAGTCCCTGTAAAGCTAAAGAAATCTTGAACAAAAAGAACACAGTTTGAGGCTTCCCATTTCCTGACTTCAAAATATGCCATAGAGCTATGATAACCAAAATGGCACGGTACTGGCATAAAAATAGACAAATCAACCAACGGAACAGAATAGAAGACCCAGAATAAACCCAGGCACTTATATCCAGCTGATTTTTGACAAAGGTGTCAAGAATATACAGTGGGGAAAGGACAGCCTCTTCGATAAATGGTGCTCAGAAAGCTGAATATCTCCACGCAGAAGATTGTAACTAGCTCTCGTTTCTCACAATACACAAAAATCAGCTCAAAATGGACGAAAGACCTAAATTTAAGACCCAAAACTGTGAAAGTGCTAGAAGAAAACATAGAGGAAATGCTACAGGAAATGGGAGCGGGCAGCACTTTCTTGAGCAAGACTACAAAGGCACAGGCAACTAAAGCAAAAATACACAAATGGGACCACGTCAAACTGAGAAGCTTCTGCACAACAAAGGACACTATCAATAAAGTGAAGAGACAACTTACAGAATGGGAAAAAGTGTTTGCAAACTATATATCAGACAAAGGCTAATATCCAGAATACATAAGGAACTCAAACAATTTAACAGTAAAAACAAAACAAAAAACAAAGAAACCCAATTGAAAAATGGGCAAAGGACCTGAACTGACATTTCTCAAAAGAAGACATACAAATGGCCAAAAAGCACATGAAAAAAATGCTCAACATCACTAATCATTAGGGAAATGCAAATTAAAACCACAAT
>NW_007728786.1:247625-248385 GCF_000696425.1 Galeopterus variegatus | reverse complement strand
TATATCCCTCCCAAATGAAATCAATATATCAAAAAGACATCTGCACTCCCATGTTCATTACAACACTATTCACAGTAGCCAAGAGATGGGATCAACCTAAATGCCCATCAACAGATGAATGGACAAAAATAGTGTGGTATATATACACAATGGAAAACTATTCCTCTATAAAAAGTAAATGATATCCTATCATTTATAGCAACAAGAATGGACTGTAAACCATCATGTTAAGTGAAGTAAGTCAGGAACAGAAAGACAAATACTGCACGATCTCATTCATATGCAGGATCTAAAAAAATAAAATAAAAAATGGTTCTCATAGAAGTAGAGAGTAGAATAATGCTTACTGGAGGGCATTGCGGGGGAAGAGAAGTGGTGGATTAATGGGTACAAAACTATGCTACCTACCCTAAGTCAATCATTGTGCAGTATATTCATGTATTAAAACAACACACTGTACTCCACAAATACATACAAGTAAATGTTAAAATTTAAAAAAATAATTAATTTTTTAAAAAGTCACATATCTTATTTGTTTTATATGTCACCACGTCTTATTTGCTATTTTGTTCAGAATGTTTGTGCCTGTTTTCGTGATAATTTTTGGCCTATGTTATCTTTCTTGTAATATCCTTCGCAAGTGTTCATATCATGCTTATCTTATCTTGACCTCATGAAATGAATGAGGAAGTGTACCTCTTTCTCTACCTTCTGGAATAATTGGTATAAGACTATATTATTTCTTCCCTATTTTAAAAAA
>NW_007728786.1:232455-246334 GCF_000696425.1 Galeopterus variegatus | reverse complement strand
CAGTATCATCTTTCACTCTCTCATTCCAGGGATACAGCAGAAAATCACAGCTTAAAAAATGTAAATGATTAAAAACTGAGTCATATCTCCACCTCAGTTCACTCGTCAAAGTCCTCTAAAAACAGTTCATGGTGGAAGATAGTAAACTACTTTAAAATCACTAAAAGTGGCCCCACTGATGTTATTGTGTAAGTACTGTATCTTTGTCGATCATGTTAATAGTTCTTTATATAATCTTTGCTGAGAAAGTCCCAGCAATTTGGAAATATGAAAATATTTATGGAATGTTTTCTCTTTATTGTAATATAGAAGGACAAGACAGGGGAATTAAAATCTAAGTAGTTACAGATTATTATATAGGCATCCATTATATTATTAATTAAAAATTTACTATTAAAGCATAAAAATATTCTAAAATAAATAAAATATTCGGTCCAGTGACTAATAGTTGGTAGGGTACATGTTTACTTTGTATTTACTTTTCCTCTGATCTTCTCTTTGGTTAATAAATGCCTTTATGCATATGCATGTATATGGTAAATTCATATAGACACAAATATATATTTGTAATATGCATATAGTTGTCACAAACTAAACCATCACTAGAATGAACATTTTTAAAATAACTCACTTGAACTTTTTAGAGAATGGTGGATTATTTTAAGCCAATATCATTTGTTCTAAAGAAAAAATAATTAGGATGATAAATATAACTTAAATTATATTAGAGATTATAATATATATATTAGTTCTCCCCTTTAAGTCCTTCTGTAAAACATGCCACAGATTATCATAATTACTCAACAAGAGAAAAAATTATTGTATACTTTGTGTGCAATTGTGCTATACAGAAAACACAATTATCCAATAGTTGAGTCATAAATTGATAGGGGCTTGTGAAATGTTTATTACCGAAAATACATTATTCGCATCCACAAATAATACTTGTGTGGGATGTCATACTAGAATGGAAAATGACCTTCTTATGAGGTGTTGCATATCCTAATGTTCTTTATTAGAACAGGATTCTGTCTGTAATTTAATGAAGGGTCACTCGTGACCTGGGGGGAGCAATCTCAGCCTTTCAGATTATGAAGCTCATTCGGTTGATGGTACAGCAGTTCTTGCTGAAGTCCAAAAATAACACTCAGCTGAATGCACATGGTCTGGATGAACTATATGGGGTATAACTGGCAGGGATTCAGAAGAATCAATTGCTTTGATTTCACCACTTGGCAAATGGACCGAAACTGATGGCCTAAATTGAAAGTAATAGTTGGAATGTTCTACAATGGCTCTGCTCCAGAGCATGTAAGATAACTTCACTGAATAGTGTAAGCATTGGACAATTACATCTCAAAATTCAGTTATCTTCCTGAGCTATCTAAGCAATTTATACATCACATTTCCACAACACAAATGAGTTGTCACACTTTGTATTGCTAAGTGAACCATTGTTGTTCGTACTTTGTCAAAAATGCCATCATGATGGGAAAAAAAAATGTTTCTAGCAAAAATAATTACTGTACTAATTATAGCCTAGCATAATAATAATCTCTTTTACTTTACATTTCCATGTGCATTGGAATGCAGTTTTGACTATAAATTGTCATATATTTCTTATTCTAATGTTAGCTAACTTACACCAACAAATGTAGAAGTAGTAAGGACTTTCTTGTATACAGCCATGCATCACATAATGATGTTTGAGTAAATGACAAACCACATATATACCACAGTAGCCCGAGCAATAGGCTATACCAAATAAGCCTAGGTGTGTAGTAGGCTACAGTACCTAGGTTTGTGTAAGATGTTTGCACAACAACAAAATTGCCTAAGGACTCAGAATGTATTCCCATTGTTAAAAGATGCATATATCCTAGGTACTACATACCAGGGCTATATGGTATAGGAACACTTACTGGTGAAATTAGCAGCAGATTTTTGTGCACTTAGGGCATATGATGAAAAAACAACACAAGATGAAATCAGGGACAAAAGAAAATGATGCAATCAAGAAAAGCAGTAAACAGAAGAGTCATGAGGCTACTGCCCACATGACTGTTTTAAAGCAAACTTGCTTTTATAAGGAGAAGGAGTACACTGTAAAATAATAGGGAAAAAGTACAGTATAGTAAATACATAAACCAGTAACACAAGCTTTCATGATCATTATCAACTATCATGTACTATACATAATTGTATTATGATAGACTCTCACAGGACTGTCAGTGCAGTAGGTTTGTTTTTACCAGCGTCACCACAAACACGTGAGCAATGCATTGTGCTATGACATTGTGATGCTGGTGACTTCACTAGATAACAAGAATTTATCAGCTCCATTGTATAGTAATCTTATGGGACAGTGGTGTCAAGGTTCATTCTTGACCTGAAATGTCGTTATGAAGTGCATGACTGTAGTTTTATTTTTATGTATACTTAAGGATATATTTAATGTAAACATGAATTTCTATTTTGATAATTTGATAAACAGAAATTGAATGACCTATGATATATCTTTATTAACAATTCCTCTTTCGATTTACATGCAAAATGAGTTATATGGTATCTTTCACATAGTTATACTCTTCTTTCATCAATCACCATGTTGAGACTGTTTTTACTATGATGTATATAAATATGGCTTATAATAAGTTTTCCCAAATCTAGAACAATCAACTTTTTCTTTCATTTTAGTGTTTGAAAAGAAGGATATATTTTGCAAATTATGTACATATAAGTGGTTGTTTTTTATTATGCTGACATGTATCAAATTCAGTAAATAGTGCTTTGGAATCAAGAGAGCATGAGACATTTAACAGAGTATAAAAAATTCCACATAATGGGGATTACATTTTTCTTGGTCTTTGCTGTACACCCAATGCTATTTCATCTCTGGTATAAAGCACACACCAAACAGGTACTTTTTTAATGCTGAAGGGATAAAAAAGGAAGAAGAAAACAATTTTTGTGATACTTTAGAGACAGGAAGAGTAATATTTGGAAGTTCCCGAGGGCAGGAATATCCCAATTGATTTATCTAATATGTGGCAGACTCTGCTTGGCAGTGAGGCTGCAAAAGTGAATATAACATGTCCCTGAACTAAGATGTCTTCAATTTAATGACCAAGACAAGTATTCATAAATAATGATTATGATGCAGCATGTTAATTTATGGAAATATAAAAATAAAACAAATAAATGGTTGTTAAAGAGCCTATTCTTGAGTGTTTGGAAAGTGTTAGTTGAAACAGGAAGGGAAGCTGTATTTTTCAGGCCAAGGTCATGACAAATAGAAAAATCACAGAAAAGTGAAAAAGCATAGCCAAACTGGATAACGATCACTAGTTTGGAATGTTTAAAGCACATAGGAAAGATTAATTAACCAAAAGAGATCAGAGGGAAATTAAAAAACACCTTTGTGCAAAAAAGAGATTAAAAACTTCTTCTGACAGCTTGCTGATCCCATTTGGTGAATATAAATATGTAGCTAATTACTGGTTGATTAATTCTGGGACAATAAGATAATGTTATAGGAAGTAAACCTGACCAAATAGAAAAGATGACTACCAAGGTAAGTTAAACATTTCTGTTGATTTATATTCCAGCTATTATTGCCAAACATTCCTACAAGCAGAGCATGTTTGAATAGGACAATATCAAAATTCTCTTTCACCTTAATATCTTGGATTTTGTCATTCTTCTAAATTTCTGAGTTATCTTTTGAAAATATATGCAAAAATATCTTATGCAATATCTTATGCCAAATTTTCTAGAAAAAAAATATTGGCTTTATTTTTATGACAACTAAAGAAAATTACAATATCTATGGACTTTCTAAGATGTACAAAGTTATAAAGAACATTTGATTTTTCTTATTTTTCTTCAGTTAAAATATTACAGCATTTCACACTTAACAAAAAATTCTGAAATAGTGTGAAAACCACATAAGATTACATGTGCGGATCTGTCTTTTTTTCTGGACTAAAATGAATCATTAAGTATTTCATAACAACATTGTCCCTTCAAGGAGTTTACTTTTGATTATGTTGAAAGTGGCTTGTGAACTGAGGGATATTTTTCTTACCTTTAAAATCTTTAAAGATGGTAGTAATTCTGTGTAGAACTATCTGTTATTATATATTATTATATCTATTAATTATAATATCTATCAAAGTTATTAAATAGTCTGGCTGAGTTATGCAATATCTGTGAGAGGCTTTTGTCTTGTTTCGAATGGTAGTAAAATAAACATAACATTCATCATTTCAACCTTTTTTATATGTAAAGTTTAGTAGTATTAAATATCTTCACAATACTGTGCAACCATCACCATCAAGCATCTCCACAACTGTTTTCCTCTTGAAAAATTGAAACTCTATACCCATTAAACAATAACTCTCCAATCTCCTATCCCCTCAGCCCCTGAAAACCACCACTCTACTCTACGTCTCCATGAATTAGACTGCTCTAGCTACTTCCTGTAAGTGGAGTTATGGAGTATTTTTCTTTTTGTAAGTGGCTAATTTCACTTAGCATAATGTCCACAAAGTTCATCCATGTTGTAGCACGGATCAGAATTTTCTTTCTTCTTCAGGCTTAATACAATTCTGGTGTGTGTGTGTGTGTGTGTGTGTGTGTGTGTACCACATTTTTTCTTTCGTTAATCCATTGATGGACACATGGGTTGCTTCTACTTTTTGGCATTTATGAAAAATGCTGCTATAAATATGGGTGTAAAAATATCTCTTCAAGATCCTATTTCAATTATTTGGTATATATTCAAATGATGGTTAATTTTATGTGTCAACTTGACTAGGCTAAGGGATTCCCAGATCCCTGCTAAAACATTATTTCTGGGTGTGTCTCTATGGATGTTCTCTGAAGTGATTAGCATTTGACTGAGTAAAAAAAAAAAAAAAATCTATCAACCAATGTGGGTAGTCATCATCCAATCCACTGAGGGCCCAAACAGAACAAAAATTCAGAAGAAAGGCCATTTTTCTCTCTCTCAGATTGAGGGGGACATCCATCTTCTCCTGTCCCTGGTTATCAGCATTCTTTCCTAGATTTGCTTCCTCTGCGCCCCCCCCCCCCCCCTTGTTCTCAGACCTTCAGACTTGAGCTCAGTTACATGACTGGCTTTCCTGATTCTCCAGCTTGCAGATAGTAGGTGGTGAGACTTCTTGGCTTCTGTAATACCAATTCCTATAATGCACACACACATATATACATATACACACATATATATGATATATGGATAACATACACATGTGTAATCTCCTGTTGGTTCTGTTTCTCTGGAGAACCCTAACTAATACAATCATGAAGTACAATTGCAGGATCATATGGTAATTCTATTTTCAATTTTTTAAAGAACTACCATACTGTTTTCCCATAGTGGCTGCACCATTTCACATTTCCATGAACAGTGCACAAGGGTTTCAATTTCTCTACATCCTCTTGTTATTTTCTGTTGTTTGGTTATTGTTTGTTTTTGACAGTAGCTATCCCAGTGGGTGTGAGGTGCTATGTTTGTGTGGTTTTGATTTGTATTTCCTGTGTGATTTTGATTTGTATTTTGATTTGATGGGATCTTTTTATGTGCTTACTAGCATTTGCATATTTTCTTTGGATAAATGTCTATTGAAGACCTTTGACCATTTTTTTTATGGGCTGTTTGTGAATATTTAGTTATTGAGTTGTAGGAGTTCTTTACATATTGTGAATGTTAATCTCTTATTAGATATATGATTTTCAAATATTTTCTCCAGGTATATGAGAGATTTTACTTACTATTACTCACTTATGAGAGATTTTGCTTACTCTTAGAGCATTGAAACTGCTACTAGCAAGGCACTAAAATTAGCAGAAAGTCTTATTTCAAAATTCAAAATGTACAATATTGCATATGAATTAGCAGAATTTTTGAATATTGTCTGTGGTAGGCAGCCTGCTAAGATATCCTTGCCAATGATCTTCACCTCCTGTTTTTATGTCCTTGTCTAATATGCTTCCCTTGAGTGTGGGATGACTTAGTGATTTGTTTATAACCAATGGAATGCAGCAAACATGATGAAATGTCTCTTTTATAATTAGGTTACAAAATATTGTCACTTCTATCTTTCCAGTAGACTAGCTCTATTGTTCTTTCAGCTTGCACACTTTTATGAAACAAACTGCGGTTTTAGAGAGACCCAAATGTCAAAGAAATGTGGACAGTCTTTCTTTCAACAAGCATTGAAGAATTTAATTCTGGCAACAACCCTGTGATCTCAGAAGTCTTCAGTCGAGTCTCTAGATGAGAATTCACTCTTGGATAACACCTCATTTTCAGTCTTGTGAGAGACATTAATTCAAAGAACCCAACTATGCCCTACCTGGATTCTTGACCAACTAAAACTGTGAGGAAATTTGTTATGCAGCAATAGACAATACTTTCTCTTAATGGAATTTTCTATAAGTGTTAAAATTATCATGAAATAAATAACCCTACTAAAATAATTTTGGAGTAGCATCTAGTTCATAAAAGAAGCAAATGTACATTAAAAATAACAAAGAGTATATCAATATTGATTCATAATTATAACAAATGTACCACACTAATGTAACATGTTAATAATAGGAGAAACTGTGTATGTGTGTGGGAGGCGGGTATGGGAACTATCTGTACTTTCTGTCAATTTCTTTGTAAACCTAAAACTGCTATAAAAATATAGCCTATTACTTAAGGGGAAAAAAGTAAACCTAATAACTGTGTTTATTTATCTATTGAAAAATTAGTCTAAACCAAATGCTTGAAAAAAAGATTAAAAAGGGCTCAAAAGTGTAGCTATAAAGAAAAATATTTAAAATGGAAATTCATGATGGAAAAATAACCACAATAAATAAACAAGCAAAAACTGTTTCCAAAAATTTAATGAAAAATAATTTTAGCCATTGATTCACAAAGAAGTAACATTTGTATCTCAAAATGTGCATATTAAATTCGTTAAGTACCAAAGACTTGGGAAGGTCAGTTTTAATTGATAATACTCAATGTGAACACAGTTACAAGATAAGAGAGCGCTCCATCTATAACTTTTAGTTTTTGGGAATGCAATGTATAGTAAACACACTTAGGGTTAAGTTTATTCCTGCCCAGGCTGTGATTTCATCTTTAGAATAGTTCCATAAAACCATGTTCTTGCTTAAGGTTAAAAACATTTTTAAAAATTTTTTCTCAAAGGAGATCCTGGCACAAATCCAAATTCTAAAATGAATCTTTTAAGTTTTCTTTCTCAAGAATTTGAATTTAGATCCAGCTATCCCACTCTTGGGCACATATCTAAAGGACATAAAATCAGTATGTCAAAGAGATATCTGCACTCCCATACTTATTGTAGCATTATTCACAATAGCCAATATATAGAATCTACCTAAGTGTACATCAACAGATTAATAAATAAAACAAATGTGGTATATATATACATGATGAATATTATTCAGACATACAAAAGGACCAGAGTAAAGGAAATTTTGTCATTTGCAACAACATAGGTGAACCTGGATGATATTATGCTAACTAAAATAAACCAGGAACAGAAAGACAAATACCACATGACCCCATTTATATGTGGAATCTAAGAAAGTCTAACTCATAAAAGTAGAGAGTAGAATGGTGGTTGGGAGGGGCTAGAAGGAATGGGTGGGCTTGGGAAAATGTTGAACAAAAGATACAAAATTTTAGTTGATAGGGATAAGTTCAAGAGATCTATTGTACAACACAGTGACTGTAGTTAATAACAAGGTATTGTATCCTCGAAATACAATGCTACAGAGTTGATTTTAAGTGTTTTTACCACAAAAAAATAAGTATGTGAGGCAATGCATATTTTAATTATCTCAATTTAGCCATTCCACAATGTATACATATTTCAAAACATCATGTTGTTCATGATAAATATAAACAATATTTATTGTCAGTAAATAAGTAAATACAAATTTTTGAAAGAAAGATATAAAAAAAGAATTTGAATTTACAGTCACAGTGCTGAATTCAGAGGGTAAGAGGGTGGAGGATTCAAGAACAGAAAGAAAATGAATGTAGCAATCAAAGCCAAAGGCAGGAAAGAACTCAGGGAGAGAAATTTAGTTGTTCTTCAGCGGTATCTGATCTGCATATGGAAGAGAATCATACATGAACAGCAAATCTTACCAAGTGACCAGGATACCTGAGAGAGAAAGAAAACTCAGGAAGTGAGAAATCTAGCCTGATAAATTTCAGTTAGGCATGAGCCCAGTTTTTTTTTTTTTCCTGCAAATTAGTCTGTGTTCCTTTTTGTAAGTATCCAGTCTTTAAAATTTTTCATTGACAAATAATAATTGTAAATATTTATGGAGTACAATGTGATGTCTTGAGACATGTTTACATTGTGGAATAATTAAATCAAGGTAATTAGCATATCCATCACCTCACATGTTATACTTCTTGCTGTGTAACAGAGATGCAAAAAAGATTACTCAAAGCAACATGAATTCAGTGAAAAGCCTGAAAGGACTGCACCTCAGCAACTCCTCTGTTAGAAGGAGAAAACTAGGTACAGCTCTGATTAAAAGTTAGCTTCTGTTTTTATAGCAAAAATTCAATCATTTCAAAACAACATAAAGACATGGGCAAGGTGACAAAGGTTATTCATAGCTAAGTATAGCTTAAACAATGGAACACAGTAACATCAGCTCTGATTAAAAGTTAGCTTCTGTTTTTATAGCAAAAATTCAATCATTTCAAAACAACACAAAGACATGGGCAAGGTGACAAAGGTTATTCATAGCTAAGTATAGCTTAAACAATGGAACACAGTAACAACATTAAAACTAGCAGTGTGATATTCCAAAGTACAATTAGTGAAATGTTAAGCTAGTTACGTTATGATCATTATCTTTAAATTAAGATATAACTATTTTTATAACGGCTAAAACAATCATTACATTCCTATTATTCTAGCTATCTGTGATTGTATCTTAAATTTCCATTAACAATAAGTTTTCCCTTCAGCAAACATTTCTCACATATTTTCCTACAGCAATTCTTTAAAATCTCTTAACAAGATCAGTATGCCCACTACCTGTTAGCTCTGAAATCACTAAAAGAATACAATCCCATACCTAAACAGTGATTAGAGTTGATTAGATGGGCCATTGCCCGCTAGCTGTAGGCTTTTGCCTCCTAGCCGAGGACTTTTGTCCCATACATGCATTACCTAAAAACTCTATCTAAAAATCAACTGACAATCAACATTTACTTGGTTAGAATTGATTAGATGGGCTTTTGCCCCCGCTAGCTGTGGGCTCTTGCCCCCTAGCTAAGGAGTTCTGTCCCATACGTTTTAGCTAAAGAGCCCTGTCTGAAAATCAAACAAGAATCGAGATTTTTAACACTCTACACTCATATACTTTTTTGTGAGTACAAACATTTAAAATCTGCTCTCTTAGAAATTTTGAAATATATGTCACATTATTATTAACTATGGTCACCATGCTTTTAATAACTGCCTTTTAAAAAAAATTTGATGGATTCTTACAATTTCACCTATTAATCTTAATTTTTTCTTATGAGTTAAAATCTGTTTTGGGGAATCAATCTTTAGGAAACAATTCTACATTTGGTAATGAACGAGTGAAACAAAATGCTTTAACTTTAAATCAAATTGCATAGCTAAATACATTGCAATATTCACAGTAGGGAGATATAATTTTACTGCTAAATTATTGTTTTCTCATATGCAACTTAGTTATACATATGTGCATGTGTGAGTGGTTGTGGGTGTGTTGTGTGTGTGTATACACACACAGAGGCAAATACATTTAATATATAAATATTTTATTCAGTGGTCAAAGAAGCTGGATTATATCATTCTGACTCTTTAACACTAAGTAGAACCATGTCTCATTCATTCAGTTATGCCTTTTATTCTATACCAAACCACAAGCCTGAGTTTTTTATTCTTTGATTCACATACAAAGGCTGCCTAGTGTACTCATAAATGAGCTTTCATCTGAATTTTGGTTTGATCTTCCTACCCCACAGCTCCATCTGTTACTGGCAAATGATTACTCTATAAAAAAATTTAATTACATATTTATTTTCTATCTTCAAACATATCACTTACTAGCTGAGTAATCTTTATGTCACTTTTTAAGGTTTTTTTACAATGACATTGGAAAGTCAATGAGATGAGTTTGGGGGACAAAAGCATACAAATATGACCTAATATAGTACTTACTTCTCACACATATGCTTTGCTTATAGAATTAATGATTCTCTAATCTCTATCATTCCTAGAAAATGTTTATTATTGATGTGATGAAAGAATTGTGAAACTGACTATTTAAGGTAAGTCAAACATCACAATGGTCTCATGTGCTACAGATAAAAATTTGAGAATACAGCAATAATCTCTATTGGTGATGCACCAAATTATTTTTGAGATATTCTCAGTTAACCATAAGCAAAGAGAAAATTGGTCAAATTTAATTGCCAATGTGAATAAATGGCATCTTCCATAACTTAAAATAAGTAGTGTAAAATAAATACTAGAGCACTAGAAACTGATATAGTCTGCTAATTTGTTGTAATGAAATAATGCAAATAGAAATATAAGATTTCAGTATCTAGAAATCATAATAGTTTTCAAGTACTTATTTCAGAAATAAAATATTATTTCCTATTTACAATAACTTTACAAAGAAGACAAATAATAATCATGTTCTAAGCATTTGAAGATCAATATAATTGTGCTTATAAGTTAAATAAACAGTTAAGACACACTGTATCCTGAAATTAATTGATATAATCTAGACACTTTATTAAAATAATTAATGTGGCTTCTGGATGAAAACCTAATTGTGGTAAAAACGGTCATATAAATATCCTAATAAAGCATCTATTCTCATGAAATATAATACATTAAAGTATTTAAAGAGAAATACATGTAAATACAGAATTATAAACTTTTTAGATCATTGATGTTTCCAATAAATACATAAAGAGTACTACAGTAGAATTTATATAACCACTAATTCAGATTTCAAATAGCATTTATTGTAAAGCATTTGGATTTAAATTGGACAAATGTCAGTTGTTAAAGACCTCTAGACAAAGGCCACCAAAAATATACCTGCAGTTGAACAAGTTGGATTTCTTATCTTTTCAGGAAAGGAAAAGGCACAGAGTAGGGAGCCCTCAGGTCTCTCAGGACGAGTGTGTTAGAAACAATATATAAGCATGTGACATCTTGGAAAGAAAAACTTATTATAATGCTGACAATTCTGTCAATATTAATCTATAAATTTATATAATTCCAATAAAATAGGAATACATTTTGTTGCAGTTGCAGTCAAGTTGAGTGCAAACTTTATATGGAGAGATAATCAGAAACAAGAAAATTCCTGATAAGATGGATGGTCAGGAAAAACCAGGCCAACCATATGGTAAAATATTGTATAAAACTTCATTAAATTTTTTTATTGAGAGGAGCAACCCAATCCTCTTTCCATTTTAGTAAAGACACTGTCTGTAATGTGTGGATAGAACTGTGAAATTGCAACATTGAAGAGAAAAGTTAGCTTTTTCAGTAACACTTGCAAAATAGTGGAATTCTGAATTAGAGAAAGCAATAAAGAGAGAGAGAGATTTGGTAGACAGTATCAACAGTAATACTCCTAACACAATAGCAGCTGACACATACAGTATTTATGAGAAAAGTTAGCTTTTTCAGTAACACTTGCAAAATAGTGGAATTCTGAATTAGAGAAAGCAGTAAAGAGAGTGAGAGATTTGGTAGATAGTATCAACAGTAATACTCTTAACACAATAGCAGCTGACACAAACAGTATTTAAATAGTAAGACAATGTATATATTTCTGTTCATTTAAGCTATACATAAATCTTCTGTGTTGAGTTCTACTTTGATTTCAATTTTGCAGATGTGAGAATTAAGGCCCAGAGCAATTACATAAACTGCTCAGGGTCATGTAGTTGGTTAGAAAAAGCAGTGAATCTGGCTTCAGATGCTGTGCTTACACCCTTGATAGTGTGTGATCTCACTAAGAGTAACTAAGACATGGTTGGCTGTGGGCTGTGAGCATGTTGATGGCTGTGACTCTGATTTGGTGTACGGGGTGAATTGTGTTGGTGTCATGGAGAGAAAGAACTAAGCAAGAAAAGCAAGTTAAGAATGAACGATCCTGGGTCAGAGAGAGAGAGAGAGAAACTCAGAGAAGTTTGGTGTTTTACATGACAAGTAAAAAATTTTTAAAGTTAAAATTTGAATAGATAACTGCTATGGTTTGAATGTTTTTCTCTTCCTAAACTCATGCTGAAATTTAATTCCCATTGTAACAGTATTATTGGAAGGTGCAGCCTTTAAGGTGGGATTAGGACCTTTTCAGATCACAACAGATTAAAACTAGAAATCAATAACAAGTGAAAAACTGGAAACTACGGAAAGAATAGAAAGATTTCAGATAAACAACTTAACACTATATAACTCAAAGAAATATAAAAACAAGAAATATCTAATCCCCAAATTAGTAGCTGAAAGCTTGCCCCTCAAGAACAGGAACAAGAAAAGAGTGCCCACTCTCACCACTCTTATTTGAAACAGTACAGGAAATACTATCCAGAGCAGTAAAGCAAAAGAAAGAAATAAAGGGCATCCAGATTGAAAAAGACTAGGTCAAATTGTCCCTTTTTGCAGATGACATGACCCTATATAGAGAAAAGCCTAAAGAATCTATAAAAAAAACTCTTAGAGTTGATAAACAATTTCAGTAAAACTGAAGGATACACAATCAACACACAAAAATCAGTCGTGTTTTTGTACTCCAAAAATGAAGTAGCTAAAAAAAAAAAAAAAAAATCAAGAAAGCTAGCCCATTTTCAATAGTCACCAAAAAAATAAAATACCAGGGAATCAACTTAACCACGGATGTGAAAGATCTCTACAATGAGAAGTATAAAAAAGAAAGATCTCTACAATGAGAAGTATAAAAAGCTGCTGAAAGAAATTAAAGATGACACAAAAAGATGTAAAGACATTCCATGGTCTTGGATTGGATGAACTAACATTGTTAAAATGTCTATACCACCCAATGCGATCTACAGATTCAATGCAATCCCTGTCAAAATACTAATGACATTCTTCACAGACTTGGAAAAAACAATCTCAGCATTCCTATGGAACAACAAAAGATCATGAATAGTCAAAGCAATTCTGAGCAAAAAAATAAAACTGGAGGTATAACACTATCTGACTTTAAACTGTAATACAGAGCTATAGTAACCAAAACAGCATGATACTGGCATAAAACACACATGGACTAATGGAACNGAAGGTGCAGCCTTTAAGGTGGGATTAGGACCTTTTCAGATCACAACAGATTAAAACTAGAAATCAATAACAAGTGAAAAACTGGAAACTACGCAAATGCATGGAAATGAAACAACATGTCCCTGAATGACCTATGGGTCCAAGAAGAAATTAAATGGGAAGCCAAAAAAAAAAAAAAAAAATCTTGAAACTAATGAAATAAAGACACAACATTCAAAAACCTGTGGGATGCTGCAAAAGTAGTTGTAAGAGGGAAGTTTGTTGCAATAAATGCTTACATGGAAAGAATAGAAAGATTTCAGATAAACAACTTAACACTATATAACTCAAAGAAATATAAAAACAAGAAATATCTAATCCCAAAATTAGTAGCTGAAAGCTTGCCCCTCAAGAACGGGAACAAGAAAAGGGTGCCCACTCTCACCACTCTTATTTGAAACAGTACAGGAAATACTATCCAGAGCAGTAAAGCAAAAGAAAGAAATAAAGGGCATCCAGATTGAAAA
>NW_007728786.1:230683-232070 GCF_000696425.1 Galeopterus variegatus | reverse complement strand
AAAAAAAAAAAAAAAAAAAAAAACTACTAAAAGAAAACACATGGAAAACACTTCAGGAAGTAGCACTGGATATAGACTTTATTGGTTTGAACCCGGAATCACAGGCAACATAAGGAAAAATAAGCAAATGAGATTACATCAAACTAAAAAGCTTCTGCATAGCAAAAGAAACCATTAATAGAGCAAAAAGACAACCTACAGAGTGGGAGAAAATATTTTCACATATTTTCTATCCTGTGTATCTGACAAAGTATTAATATACAGAATATACAAGAAAATTAAATAACTTAATAGTAAAAAACAACCTGGTTAAAAAAATGGGCAAAGGAGCCAAATAGGCATTTCTCAAAGGAAAATATACAAATGGCCAATAGAAGAAAAATGCTCAATAACACTCAGCATAAGGGAAGTGTAAATCAATACCTCATTGAGATATCATCTCATTCCAGTTAGACTGGCTATTATCAAAAGGACAGGGAATAACAAATGCTGGCCTTCTACACTGCCGGTGAGACTGTAAATTTGTGTGGCCATTATGCAAAATGGTATGGAGGTTCCTCAAACAACTACAGGTAGAACTGTCATATGATCNAGGATACAAAGAGGAACCCTTCTACACTGCTGGTGAGACTGTAAATTTGTGTGACCATTATGCAAAATGGTATGGAGGTTCCTCAAACAACTACAGGTAGAACTGTCATATGATCCAGCAATCCCACTGCTGAGTAGATACCCAAAGGAATGGAAATCATTGTGTTAAAGGGACACCTGCTCTCCTATGTTTATCACAGCCCTATTTACAATAGCCAAGAGTTGGGATCAACCTTAATGTCCATCATAGGACAACTGGATAAAGAATATTTGGTATATTTACACAGCGGAATACTACTGTGCCATAAAAAATTATGAAATAACTGCCATTTGCAGCAACAAGGCTTAACTTAGAGAAAATTGTGTTAAGTGAAATCAGCCAGGCACAAAAAAGAGAAATGTCACATGTCCTCACTCTTAAGTTGGAGTTAAAAAATAAACAAATAAATTTAAAAAAATAAAGATACAACAATCACAATAATATATTGAACTTTGAAAAGGAGAGAATAGAACTGAGGTTAGCAGAGGTGTGAAGTTGGGGGGTATGGGAGGAATGGTAAAGGTCCATGAAAAATGATTACATTCTGTAACACTGAATATACTAATTATGATTTGAGCATCACATATTGCACACAGGTATTGTTACCTCACAGGAATGTACACACCTGTACCCCACAGGTATGTACAATCAACTGTGTTATGATAAAAAATAAATAAATAAATAAAAAGATGGTATTTGGGAAAATAAATGAATAGAACACCTTAATTTTTGTCTTTCACAAAAGTAATGGCCCTA
>NW_007728786.1:228040-229608 GCF_000696425.1 Galeopterus variegatus | reverse complement strand
AGATTATAAACCAATATTAATAAGAAAACATTTAATAATTACTTTATCAATTGGTCTTGTCTGTAAATTAACTCTAAAAAGATTATATATTATTTAAGTGCCTTTGGTGGGTGTCCTTACATTACTTTTCATAGGCATATGTCAGTGGAAACATTTCAGTTCCATTTCTAGTTCAGAGACAGAAAAATCTCAAGGGACCATTACTCTCATTCCAACAACCAAAATATGTGGAGTAAGCTAAAAATTATAATTTAAAAAAAACTCTTCAGAGAACTATGACACAAGTTAAGTAAAAACTTTCACAAAGTGACAAACCTTTAATGTGAGAGAAGAGATCCAACACTTGTCTAGTCTCTGAAAAAGTGTTGATAGAGGGCCAGCCCGGTGGCGCACTGCTACAGTGTGCCGCTTGGGAAGTGCGGCGGCGCTCCCGNAACATATATACACTCCAGTCTCCCAACCTTTAGACTGATAATTTGAAGAAAACTTTTTAAGCTTTTATCAATTCCCAGTAGTGTTAACTTCCATTATTTAGAGCAGCAACCTTAATATTTTACCCAATATTTGGTATTTTCTCAGTGCTCATGTCTATGACAGATTGGTTTGCTAATTTTTGTTTAAAAAGAGCTGCATGAAAATAAATTATTTACATGATCTCAAAGCATTTCCTTATAACTTACTAATTAATAATACAGGGAAAAATGTTAAATTTACACTGGATATTCCCAATGCATACACCTCACCCAAATGATTATTGTTAGCAACACTAAGTTAGTGTAAAGTGATATGTGCCTCCTATTAAAATGCACTGTGAAGAAAACAACATGACTCCTAGGGTGTTCCTGTCAAAAACGCATAAGCTAAATCTAGTTATGGGAATAATAAGAAAAAACTAAAACACTGAGTAACATTCTACAGAACAATGGCCTTTATTCTTCCATATGCCTGTACTAAAAATGTCAAAGTGAAGAAATTGCAAAGGAAGTTGAGGATCCCTTGTCAATTAAAGGAAACTACAGAGATATGACAACTAATGCAATGTGTGCCCTATGCTGGATACTTAACTGGGGAAAAGATAGCTAAAAGGATACTTTTGGAACAGTTGACAAAATATGAATATGGATGTGGATTAAATACTAGCCAAGACAATACCAGATCAGACAAAAGTCAGCCAAATCCTTGGCACATGAATGAATCAAGCTATGAGGAAAAGAATCATCCAGCAAAATCCCACAGGTACATGACAAATGCATGTTTATTGTTGGATGTGTGTTAGTTTGTGATTTTTTTAGCATTATTATGATAACAAAAAACTAATATATTAGCATCATTAACAAATATAAGAAAAAGCCAATTTATCTCTCCTAAATCTGTGTCTGGTCCTGAATTTAACAATTTATCTCTCCTAAATCTATCTATTATTTATTATAATAGAAATCAATCACTCATTAAGTGGAATCTTTTCCTCAACTGACTTCAGTTTTAAAAACCTGAATATTCTTAACATAGATTATAAACCAATATTAATAAGAAAACATTTAATAATTACTTTATCAATTGGTCTTGTC
>NW_007728786.1:225832-226781 GCF_000696425.1 Galeopterus variegatus | reverse complement strand
CTGAGGGTTGCGATCCATTGCCGGTCATGAAAAAAGACAAAAAAAAGGAAAAAAAAAAAAAAGTGTTGATAGAAAGAGCAACTAACCCTCAAAGAAGAGCAGGACAAAAAGGAGGGTTGCATAGAAAATAAATATGAGATGAGATTAAACCCAACCACATAAATAATTACTTCCTTGGCTTTCATAATTCTCACTTGGCTTTCATAATCCTCACCCTTCCGGTGAACATTAAATGTTGCTTTCTGTTGTCGTCACCCTGGTCTCTATCTTTTATCTCATCTCCGAACACTGCTCTGCTAGATGCAGAATATGTTGTCTCTGAAACCTGAAGTGGCCCGGCACATTTTACTGCCTGCTTCATGACAGGAGGTATTAAGTACAACGTATATTGTCATTTTGTATTGCATGACAAACACTGCATCCCAGTAGATCCTTCTAGCATGCTTCACTAAGTTTTCCAGTCTCTTACTCTAGCATCTGCCATGTCAATTTGGTCATCTCAATTTCACTCATCACAGGTAATCACTTTTTCCATGATTCAAAGAATCAACCAGGTAATGAGGTCATACTATTAATTGAGGTCCTTGCCAGGGTATTAAATTCTGTATCTTGGAGAGTTCTTCTGACTCAAACTCACTTTTATTAGATTTTATGTTCTGGCTCCGTTGGTTGAAAATCTTCAGAATTTAGTTTCATACAGTTTGTCTTGTCTTCTGGCCTTACATATTGTTTAGGTCATGCAGCTCCTTTGGGTAAATACCTTTTCTTCCCTTATCCACCCAATTTAACCCAAGATATGGACTAATTGCCAGGATAGGAGGTAAGAACAGATAGGAAAACCTTTTGTCTTGTGAGGAACAAGCATTACCTTCCAGTATCAGGGGTATTCTAAAACTTACTGTGGAGAAGCAGGCCATTTTGGCAGACCTAGGAAGTTCAGAGAAAAATG
>NW_007728786.1:224259-225694 GCF_000696425.1 Galeopterus variegatus | reverse complement strand
CCCCCCCCCCGGTTTTTTTGTGTGTGTGTGTTTGTGGGTGAATTAATTTGATTGTTTTTTTAGCTATTTTTTTTGTTCTCTGGTTTCCCCAGCCTTACCACAAAAGATCTGCCCAGGTTGAATGTTCAACGATCTTCAAAGTTCAGCTACTCTAATTATTAGGTCTTGAACTTAGTTATCTGCTTTCTTTGTCCCCCACACTAAGAGATGAGATTTTTTTCTTTGCATACCATCAACTTACCCCCACTGAAGGGGTCCTTACTGCTAGCAGGATGGTCAATACTGTAGTTTCAAAATCCCACTTAACATCTTCTTCCTCAGGCCATTTGAAATAAGAACTGTCATAGACTGGGCTCTCTGTGGAGATCAAGATTGTGGTGCGAAATTTATTTTGAGTATCAACACCTATAAAGGGGGAAATTTGTACAGAAAAAGAATTCAATCTGCTACGCAGACCCCATAAAGCACCAGCCAAACTGGTGGGGGTTCTAGAGCTGGTGCGGGCTGTTTTAGTGCCCCACGTCAGGCTCAATTGGCCAATTCTTTATACCCCTGCCTTGTTTAGTTGCTGGATGGCTGATCTGAAGACAATGACCTAGGGCAGAGAGCCTTGTGTGGCTGATGCAGAATCTGAAGAGCTGAATTTGAAGAGGGATCTTGGTGGCACATCTTAGTGTTTGCCACTTGTTCCCCTCACGATGATTAAGAAATACCTCCATTAGGTGCAGCTGACATTTATACACAAGATCTGAAAGTCCACAAAAATCCAATACCAGCCCTTAGAGAAAATTGCCTTAATAGCTTTTCTAGTCTTTGTGAGTCCCTATATCAAGAACAAACTGAACGAGAGGTTAACTAGACTCAAAGATGGGGAAGAAACCGCACTTTTTCTCCAAAGTAGACCCTGCATAAAGACTTACCTTGAATAAAGTAAAATTGAATTTAGTAGCTGGAAGAGAAGGGTAATAAATGAAGTGTGTTCAATTATATTTAGAGTGAATGAGAATTTTACTAGGAAGAACATGACTAATTTACGTTAAGCAATCTTTGAAATAGTCCCAAACCTGAAAGTAAATCTTTCCCTTCTAAAGATTTCATAGCTACATAACATTTGTTTGAAATAAAATATATACTAGGATGTGACACCTAATTTAGAACCAAACTGAAAGTCAGTTTCAGTTCAGGTAATAAGGACATAGTGAAAGTAATATAAACATCATCATGATAGGAAGAAAAGATGTATGGTGGTTATAATTTGAAATACCCTTCAATCCCCTAGTAGAATCTTCCTCTCTCTGTGTATTCAGGCTCACAAATAAGTAGGGCAAATAAGAGTGTGCACATACTCCAGAATGTAAGATGTTTCTACTATCCTTTTCTTCAAAGGAGCAGCCATGACAAGGCTGGTACAATACTTAAGTTCATTTCTGCGATG
>NW_007728786.1:222425-223431 GCF_000696425.1 Galeopterus variegatus | reverse complement strand
CTCACAAATAAGTAGGGCAAATAAGAGTGTGCACATACTCCAGAATGTAAGATGTTTCTACTATCCTTTTCTTCAAAGGAGCAGCCATGACAAGGCTGGTACAATACTTAAGTTCATTTCTGCGATGGACAATAATTAACGTGACTCTGATATTATTGAACAATGCTTGCGCTGGGTGGAACAAAATTAGCATTTTGACAATAAATAGAGACACAATTTCAAAAAAATTTTGCACTAAACTTCAGATAGGAGCATGTTGAAGTTTGTAATAAGCTATGTATTCCTTTCTAAGGAGACATGACAGGGTCTTGACATGAAAATATCGATATTTTACGTCAAAAATCCATATTTATTTATGACAAAATTACCCTTTTTTTAACTTTCGATAGGTTTAATTTAGTCTTCCTGAAATTTTAATACAAACAGTAATGTTTTCCTCAGAATTCTTTTTTGTTTGTTTTTCTTTCTTTTCCAAGACAGACATTTTACTTTGCTGTTTTAATAGACACAAAAATTTTTATTTGTCACTTCCTTTATATCAGGCACTGTGAAAGCCATGAGGGTTGTGAAGTTAGGTATGACCCCCAACAAAATAGAATGTTTGTTCTATTTGCAATAGTATGTACTGTGTATAATCATTTACGAGGCAACTGCTGTGGAACACAGTGGTTAGAACGACCAAGTATTACAGCAAAAGTCATCTCTAAAAACTGTACAATTTGAACAGAAATTTTAGAAACATTTCAAGAATCAGAACCTGACACTCAGCATGAGCATAAAATCTAGGCCTTGTTTTTTTGTCCTCCTGAAACTACTTCATGTAAAAACAAACACAAATTAAAACCAAGATGTTTAATTACCCTTTTGAAAATGAAGGAAAAGTTTCACCTTCCTTTCTTTTTCTTAGAGCGTTTTAGAAAACTTGTAATCACTATTGTGAATGGGCAATACCTAGGAATTGAACTAACTAAGGACGTGAAAAATCTCTATAACGAGAACTATAAAC